>NC_056729.1:277258683-277346183 GCF_019279795.1 Protopterus annectens | reverse complement strand
CTAAGCTGCAAATTCCTTTTGCAGCTCCCTCCCCACCAGACCTGACATCGGGTGATGGGCTCCTATCCGAGCCCACTCTGAGGGGAGGATGAGCCCCATCCCCTGAAGCAGTTCCACCCATGGGTGATGCAGGACCAGCAGATGAGGATGATCAGGGGTGGGTCCCAGATGTGCTGGGGCCCGGTGCCATGGCCAGATGAGGCGGGACAGGCAGATTTGCTGGGATCATCCTTCCCAGATGAGCTAATGTGTTGACAGTTTACAACATATAAGCTGACACATCATTCAATAACCCATTATAAAACTGGTTTGTTGGTTCCACTTTTTAATGAAATAAAAATAAAAAATACAATAGTGCGACAACAATTCTCCGTACTAAGCGCTTTCACCCACAATTGTATAGGGCATCTTCAGAGTACAAATTCTTCACTAAAAAGCCATCCTTTATGTAGTTGGAATTAAATGAATAATTAATTAATTGGTTAATGATGTAATTGTATAATAACATAATTACTAGTAAGACACTGGAGAAACAGTATAAAAGAAACATCTAGAGAAGCAGTTTAAAAACACTGAAAATTTTTTTGAGTCCCAAAACGTGTGTCCAATACTGTAAACCTTAAATAAAACATAACTTTCAATTACTAGTAATTATTTGATAAACACTAAATATAAATAAAGATTAATCAAAGTTAACAGTGTTTATCAGTATTTAACAGATGAAAATTATTTGACAGATAAAAAAGTTTAACAGATAAAAACATTAAACAGCAAACATAAAAGCCAAAATTATAACATGCTGTTGATCTCACAAGATATAGATCTCACAGGTTCAACACATATTGTACACATATTTAAAAAATAAAATTCATATACATATACTAAAAATATAAATTATTAAATATATATTATGAATTATGAATTGTGAATTGTGAAATAAGTAGTGTGTAATATTTCCATGATCCATCTACATCAGTGATGTTCTTGAATAAATTATACTTGTATTTAATTTATTTATAATAAAATAAATAAATAAATAAATATATAAATATATGTGTGTATAAGTCCATTCTTCAATAACATGTTTTTCCAGTAATAATCAATCATTAAAAAATAGAAAAATGGTCATAGATCAAAATGTATAATATTAAAAATGTTTAAATCATACTTAAATAAAATATGATTTTAATTTAAGTACACTAGAAATAGAAACAGAATCATTGATGCCTGGCAGCATACAGGCATTAAGCCTAAGTTGCCAAAGGCATTCTTTGGCTTCCAAAATGATTTTTTCATCAACCCCCTTCTGTACATTGTGTGGAGTTCTGTCAATAATAAAGAATAGAAATCTCTTAAAATTTGCACATTTGACGCTATGATTATATAAGGCACTATTTTTGTGTTTTTTAATATCTCTGACGTGTTCTGCTATATGTACTCTGAACTTTCTAATTGTTTTACCAACATAGAAAGCTTGACATGTGGAGCAAGTAAACCACCATAGTTGAATTACAATTACCGTGGCCCGGACTTCTAATTGTTTTTCCAAAATTCATTATAGCAACGTAAGGGCCATCGTTAATGTATTTGCAAAACTGACATGCTCCACATTTACTCACATTTACTCATTCTTGACCTTTTGAAATTGTCACTATTGGTACTAGTTTCAAAAATATCTTTCAGATTTCTACCTCTACTATATGTGATCTTAGGATATGTGCCCACCACTTCCGATACTTCTCCATTGTTACTAATAACTCTATTCCAAATTTCATGTATAATGCTCGCAATTTCAGGAGATGTTTCATTGTAAGGTAATATAAAGGTGTCCTGTCTAGATTTAGCTTTTTTATCTTCGATTGTGTTACTGACACCAAATATAATAATGGGTCTGTATAATGAATGTCTTTTAACATTAATCTCTTTCTTGACATTAAAAACTAAGTCATTTGGATAACCCCTGTCCAAAAAACATCTTAGATAGTTTTTCCATCTCCAAATTAAATGCTTCATCGTTGCTAATAATTCTCGGCAGCCTCACCATCTGACCCTTAACTAAGTTTTTCTTTTGGTAATATGGATGACAGCTGTCAAAGTGTAAAAAAGAGTTTGAGAAAGTCTTTTTCCTAAATATATTAGATTCTATGTTGTTATTCTGGAATGAAAAAACTATATCCAAAAATGCACAATCATTGTTGTATATTTGATTAGTAAATTTAAGAAAACTAGATGTCTTACCTAAATATTCTACAAATTCAACAAATTCTTCCTTACTACCCTTCCAAACAATCAGTATATCGTCCAAATAACCTTAAATAAACAACAATTTTATTCCAAAACGCAGATGTAAAAACATACTCTGTCTCCCAGTGTGTTAAAACCAGGTTTGCATATATTGGGGCACACCTTGCCCCCATAGCCACACCAGTTTTTTGTCTGTAATATTCTTAATTCATATATAAAAAATTGTTTTCAAGAACTATTTCCATCAGTTCTGTCAAGAATCTACATTTTGGTCCTTCCATCCCACTAAATTTTAATAGGGTGGCCTCAAACATTTCCAAACCTTCTGTGTGTGGAATTACTGTGAATAAATTCACTTCATCTATGGTCGCAATAAAAAAAATTAGGCCCTATTTTTTTCTTTATTTTGGCTTATTAATTCCAAACAATGCCATGAATCCTTTAACACATGTGGTAGTTTATTCAATGTCTCCTTACAATGAAAATCTATATATGCCCCAATGGCCTCTGTCTTGGATCCTCTAGCTAAAACAATAGGACAAAATGGGGGGTTCTGTGGATTCTTATGAATTTTAGGAATTCTGAAAATGGATGGAATTACTGGAAACTCAACTGATAAATAAGAAAAACTCATCCTTATTAATAATGCCATCCATTAAATATTCATATAATAACCAATCAATTTTTGTGTATGCTCTATACATTTCACTTTTACTTACTTTTTCGTAGGTGTTACTGTCATCCAACATATTAGTCATCTTATTGTAGTAATCTGTATTTGTCATTATAACTACACCCCCTCCTTTGTCCGGTTTCATGATTCTATAATTGCCTGACATAGTTAATTCTCTCAGACAAAATACTTCCGCTGAAGTCAAGTTTTGCATGTTGTATGTTTTTTAGTTAGTAGTCTCCTAATCTGGCTTTCACATAGTGCTTCAAAAATGAATGACGTGTCAGCTTACTAGTTGTTCCAATATATATCTGAGTTTACAACATATGTTGGTTAGTTATGAACAATACAATGCCAGGATTAGTTATAACAGCATGCATGGGTGTTCCAATAGACACCATAACACAATTTTCAATCAGTTGGATAGCAAACAGAACACATGCAGATATGGAACCACAGTGGATATTACAGCAGCATGAAGGTTACACTGATAGCAACAAGCCAGCAGTGATTTTATTTCAACAGGGAACAGCAATAAACAGACATTGAGATATTTGTATAACAATGGGGAACATGTCCCGACAGTAGGTTTATTAAAAACATACCATTTATTTTTTTTGGTTGTATTATTGTTGCAGATAGGGTGGGGGTGAGACAGATAAATGAACAACTATTAGTTATTACATTGCTTACAATTGTTCTGTACATTATAATCTACTCAGTACTCTCCAGATATGACCTGAAATTACAACTACCTATGGGCGTGAGGTTGGCCAGTGGGTGTTGTACACAGTGTATCAGTTCAAACTTCAAACACCTAATATACAGCTGTACTTACCTGCCAGACTTGTGGAAAAAATTGGGATAACACTACCTGATTGTTTCTACACATTAACAGGGTTTGGCTTTGATATGTGCAGTCATACTGCATGTGTGTGTATGTGCTAATGCCATAGTCTACCTTCATTTTTGTACAGCACCATGGGTGCTGGGGACAGTGACCAATAGTCATGATGGCGTGATACTTGAGCGACATTTTTTGGGGAAAACTAACTGCCATGTACCTCCACATTCCAAGCCCTCTCAGCTGCAGCCGTACAGGAGACAGAGAAACATTTTTGACTAACTATCCATCACATACACAGCCTGGACTATCTTAAACAGCAATTGATACTGATATTTACACACCACTGGGGCATTCTCTGCTCAAGCATCTTGTTCCCACTGGTCCAGAAGGTCCCTTTTTCTCTGCTTGAGATCAGCATAGTGATGCTAAACCTGCTCACCAGTCCAAGGGATCCCAGTAACACTGGTGAAATCATGGGCGAGATGGTCCCAGGCCTCTGCTTTATATTCTGAGCCCTGATACTGGCCCTGCAGCAGTTTCAAATCATGGTTTGCAGCAAGGAGTCCAGCCATGACCCTGGACTCCAGAATGCCCCAACACTGTGCACAAAAGCGAACACGTTCTACTACTCAAGTCATCGTGCCTACAGTGATGAGCTCCAACTGGTTATGGGCTGTATTCCTGCCTACAGGGTTTAAATAGGGCCGATTTCCCACACTTTGCCATGATTGGTTACTTTTGAAACTGCTGAGCTCAACTAAGCTATGGGCAAACCTGCTTAGCTAAGGATGGCATAGCTTAAAGGGGTGGGTTCAGCATTGCTTATCTCTGGGCAAATCCACTTATCTTGGCTACTCACTGTTTAGTATTCATATTTAAGCAATGCTTGCAACCAGTAAGCATGGCTATGCTATGTTTGGCATTGCTTACATTTTAGTTTTATAGACTATCAGCTGTGTGAGATTGATTTATCATTCATGACATATTATTATTTTGTTTACCTTCCCTAACATCCCACTCTGTGCTTTCATTACATTTATTATTGTGTGACTATTTGTATGGGGCACTTGTGTTTATATGGGGGTTTTACAACTTTATTACACTGACACCTCACATCTGGCCCTAATACACTGCTCTGGTTGCAAATATAAATTATTTACTACATAGCTACACTTAAAAATGACATTTGTGGTGATTTCACATACAAATGGCATCAGTGGGACTAGAACCCTACCTGTCCACTTGCAAAGCATACACGCTATCCTCTACTGCTTGCTGTGCATGTGTATTGCTATTTAACTTGTTGGGCTGTTTCAGGTCGGCAAAGTGTAGCTAAGCAGTGGGCATACCCATGCAGCTGTGCTTAAACTTTCTTGCTGTTGTGAAAAAAAAAATTCTGGACTTTTTTTTAAGTATTTCACTTGCAAATTTTATGGCTGTTAGACCAACAGGTTTTGTATTTCCATGCATTTTCTGAAAGGTATGACGTCTGCACTTCAAATTCTCTGTCATTATTTTCTAACTTCATTCTTTAATGCTTTACCACTATTTTTACAGTAGCCACTACACTTTTATTTTACAGCCATACAATATACGGCATTTTGGCCACATCTCTGATGTTCAAAGAGCGATCTCGCTCTTTTTGCATTGCCGTACAGTAATGCTGTTATGCAGGAGGCATGTATCTTGTGAGAGCACTGCTCTCAGACACAATGCTGTGCTCGTTCACATTTTCATGCACATATTGCAGTATGGCAGCATGCCTTCATGCATATGCATGGGGTACTGTCATGCTATACGGGAATGGTACCGAAGTTTGCTGAATCTCAGGGTACATCTTTACTGGGAGTATTCTTGAGTGTCACTGCTGAATACACAATGACAGTATTATGAATTCAAAACAGTGGTGGGGAAGGCTGGATCTGTGAACAATGTGCTCACCTTACTAATGTAAATGTATTCTTGATAGTGCAAACACTACTTCAGTACAACTTTACTGAGTCTTTGCATATGAATATAATTGTGGATTCTGTGTAATCTAACCCACCCCTGAGGATGCAAGCATGCTTTCATTGTTGTGTTGTCAGACTGATGATTACATTAAACATTTTTGTGAATGACGGTGGCATATTGTTTTATGTGCAGTAATGATACAAAACCAGGGATCAAGGCAGAGGAAGGACAGTTTCAGCCATGAGGAAAACTGCATTCTCATAGCAGCTCTTACAACATAAGGCAAACATATTTTTCAGAAAGTGGGGATTAAACTAATTTTAAAGGGTAAAAGCCTGGAATCACATTGTTCTGGACATTAACTCATTTAGTGGAAGGAATTGAACATTAACATAGTGTAAGAAGAGGGCAAATGATATGGTGGAAAGTGCTACAGCCAAGGTGAGACAGAATGCAATTACCTGTATCAGTACTGGGGAGCCTCCATCACTTATCCCTTTGACACCAGATGAGGAATACTGCCTGTCCAATCATGTGACTGATTGTAACAGATAAGAATGATACGAATGGAATACTCAGAGGTGATGTGGACACTGGTTATTACCAACATCTGCAGTAGCAACACACAGCTACTCTGGAAGGTTTGTTTATAGCAGTAACATATATTTATATAGAGAATTGAATGGTAACATGGAATGATTACATGAAACACATTACTATTAGCATGTGACTCTTCTAAATCTGTATAGAATGATAATGAAGGCAGTGTGCATAGTAAGTACCCCTACCATCTCTTTACTCAGTGTAGTGCATGGTACTTTTTATTGATAATATTTTTAAATCATTTTTACTAGATCAGCAGTGGAAACAGTTTCACTATACCAATAAATATGGAATGTAGCAGCAGAATGGCTGTTGAAGAGGGCAGTGATGAAAATATAGTTATATTTATAAGGCAGTCTGAGGAAAGTGGCACACTGTCTTCAAGTTTAATGGCACAATCTCACACACCACAACCTGTTAGTAACTGCAGAAAGTGACAATGTATCATAAAGCCAAGCACATGCTGGCATTATACTCATGCTTATACAGGAAGAAAACCCATGCACCTTTACACTAATATCTTCAAAGCCAGATGACCACTTTCAGGATGATGGGAGAAATTCAGAGGTATCAGTGTCCACAGTGACACCTTTACAAAGGGTGCCAGATGCAGGAATTCATCACAGATACCCAAAGAAACATATAAAGCATTGTCCGCCCAGCAGCAATTGTGCTTAGAGCACTACCACAGAGAATCAGCTGGAAATGGTTAGAGTCCTCCAGGGCATATGTAAGGATTTCCATCACAACATGGAAATGGCAGAGTTTAGGGATAAGGCTGTGATCACACTGATGCCAGGCATATTGGCACACCAAACATCTATGGCAGCCTCCATTTGTACACTACTCAGGACATATCAGACTCAATAACGATTCAGACTTGGAAGGGGAAGAGGACAGAGTACTGTCTGGACACATGAAGGCAGATAACATGATACTACAAGTTCTTTTCAAAAAATGACTATAATTAGTAGGTGGAACAAGCACAACAGGTTTCATGCAGGTCACGTCAGCATTCATGTACAACTATCAGAACATCTCATTCAAAGTCCCAATCATGGTCCCAAAGCACTGTCAGATCACTGTCTGCAGGATCACCACATCAAGTAGATCACAACTCACTTTCCAACTATCATGGTAGACCCTCTTCAAAATCACTTGCACCATCACCTAGCCTATCTTTAGGAGATGTGTATGACACGTTTGACCTTGACCTACTGTGATTCAAATGTGACAACGGGAATAGGTTATCAAATAAAGTGAAAAAAAATTAATGTCATGATCTATAGTTCTGGACCAGATGTCATTTCTTTACTTGCCTAGCAAGTCATATGCCATGAATGAGCCTTCCACATGGAGTCCCTTACTACTGCTGCTAGTTGGTCATCATTAGTCATAGCAGGACTGGATCTGGGAGCTGTAGTGACAGTATGTGTTACTTCACCACCAGACTGGTGCATGATTATGTTCTGTAGAATAAACATGCAGTAAATACTCTGCATGCAGTAGCTAGTTCATACTGAAGGGTGCCTCCAGACTCATCCAGGCACCTAAAACAACTCGTCAAGAGGCCAAAGACCCTCTCAATGACAATATGGGTCTGGGGCAGGGCTGTGTTGCAATTCTTTTCTGCAGCTTCACTTGGATTTCCCACTGGTGTCCTGAACCATGGATACCCAGCATTAACAGAAAAAAAGAGAGGGAAAAGGTATGGGAGACAATACAAAGAAAAAGTGGCTTAGTACTCTGCGTTGCATTTTACCATGAATAACTTCTTAAATAAAAAAGAAGAAATATTTTTTCCAGTTTCCAACAAGATGACCACTGGGTGTTCTACCATGTAGGAAAAGATGGCAGAGTGAACTATTATGCCAAAATATGAGAATCATGTGCCTTGCCAGGTGCTGGACAGAGAAAATGGTTACATACATCCCATGCATCAAACACTACCAGGCAGCTCATGGAATATAAACTATTCCTATTGATAAACCATTCCCCTTGTAGACCCGATGGGGCCCTAATTGCAATATGGGTCAATCTATTGCATCAAGTACCTCAGGAAAATTTGTCACCCCATAAAAGGCATAGGCTGGGTCATTCTTGAGATGACACAAGAAACGTATTTTTACTGATCCACACATGCCAGGAGTACATCCTTGAACTGCCAAAGTATCCTTGAGGCAGAAGTCTGTGCTGTGAGATACTCAGACATGTCCCCAATCTACCTCTGGAGGGTCTCCTTAACAGATATAGTGAGATCTATATATGTCTTTGTATCCACAGGGATAGACAGGCCACGCATCCCCCCCTTTTCCCCTGTGGTAGCCATACATACTCACTAAGATCCTTATAATATTTCTGTCTACTCTGAAACTATCAAGTAAGTATCTAATGATTGTCAGAATTATAGTGTGTAATTCTCTGTCTATATCTCTCTCTTCTTGGCCGACAAGTGACACTGGGTGTAAATGGTTTTTACTTGACCACAACAAACAGCTCACACTGGGAACTAGCAAGTCTAACAGCAAGTGACAGCATAATCATGGACTGCAAAGTAGGTAGAATAAGCAAGACTCCGCCTTTTACAACAAACCTGCAAGAAAGCATAAACGTGTGAAATCATGACCATGAATCACAATTAAGAATGAAAGACCTCATTATTATATGCCATTTTCTGCTATTTCTAATTTGCATCTCATTATGACTACATTTTCTTACATTAATTCAGAGCCATTGCACATTAGCTAAATGACCTCTTTGAAGCATGGTTTTGCTGTGGAAACATGTGGATAGCCTTCATACAATCACATAATGACTATGAATATCACCCTATATATCAAGCAAGAAAATGATGCTAGCCTCTACCACCTCAATAATAACAGAAAGTTTGTGATCAAAAAGTATCATTGTAGATAAAGACAGGGTCAGAATGTTAAAGTAAAAAGACAAGTTGACTATGACATTTATTTTTAATCCATATGCATCAAACAATAATTTGTCTGAAAGAGACCGAGGCTTTATCTCTGGTAGCAGCCCTTATGGTAACCTCATTTCCAAAGTCCCTCCCTCCCTCCCCTCTTTCCTTGCTATTGTCTATTGTATAAGCTATTTAAGAACTCTTCCCACCCACTGATTTTTATAGATCCATGATACTGACTGCTCACCCAGCAAACTGATATTGATCTTGAATAACTCTCCTTCACTGCATATTGTCACCCACACTTTTTCCCCACACCTCAGCAAAGACTGGCATCTTAGCTTGTCTTTCATAGGTGTTTACTTGTATCCAGTGGCATCCAGGCAAAGCTAAGTACTTTTGGTGGCTAAATCACACTTGCTTAAGTTATTTTTAGTGATCACTTCAGTTTCCCTCTTTAATTTGTGCACTTCACTGTATTTTTGTAAAAAAAAATGCTTTTACTCTCACTGTTAATGCTATAAGACTGTCTTTAATAAAATCACCTTCAGCAAGGGATTTCCAACTAGCTGTTTAATTGCCTTGTGGTAGCATTGTGGATTTCTTTTACTGTGTTTTTACATTAGCAGGACTGAGTTTATTCATGTTATGGCAGGAGGTGTTTGCCTAATCTACCTGAGATGGAAAACATGCAAAGGAGCTCATAGTATTGTAATTTTATAGGCCAGAGGACTCATTAGTTTAGTGTGTGTGCGTGTGGGTGTGTGTGCGTGTGTGTGTGTGTGTGTGTGTGTGTGTGTGTGTGTGTGTGTGCGTGTGTGTGTGTGTGTGTGTGTGTGTGTGTGTGTGTGTGTGTGCGCTACTATAAATTTGTAGCATTTGTGCAAAGCTTCTCACCCCAAAGCAACAATTAGCAGTGCCCTGTACAGTAGCAAACACATAGAAAGCAAATCTTCCTTATAAAATGGTCCATAAAACTATGCCCTGTAAATCAGTAAATAGGGAGCAAATAACTTGAGCACTGGCAAACTTGTAGCAACTAGTTGAGCGTTGAATGGCAATACCTATAAATTTAGTAGTATTCAATATTGTGTAAACATTAAAGTTAGTAGAATTTAGTACTGTTTAGTTTAATCTGCTCCAATAAAGCACCCTTATTAGTCTCCAACAACAAAGCAAGGCTATTGCCTTGTAACTCCAATACATTGCCCCCTTGTAGCTCACCACTCAAAAAGCTGGACAGCATGGACTTGCAATTTCCTAACCTCTCTGTAGCCAGCTTGGTGGATATGGGCATCTTGAGAGAATGTAGCAATTGTCTCATGTTTACTGACAGCCACTTAATCCTTAAAGAAAACAGACACAGTATGTGAGATAGATACTTACAGAATGACACTGGAGGCTAAATCCTCACATACAAGTGTACAACATGTTGTCGAAAACATGCATGCAGCACCCACCTCACATAGCAAAAAAACTCACGTATAGAATAGCTGAGACACTTAAAAGCAATCTTCCTGAACAGCAAAGATCACCTAGACTACCCATTGGCAAAGCTATGCTTCAGCGAGCTCAAAGGCACTCAGAACGAACAACACCTAATGCCACACATACAGTCACACTCAATAACGCACTTCCCAGGATTCTCTTCATAGGGGACTCCATTGTAAGACATAGTGAAGCCCATCTAATCAGGCCTTTGATAGAAGTATTTGGGATTGAAAGTATTTCGGGTGGTAGATGAAGCTATAGTGGGAAATTGAGGGATTTAAAGGGATTTGGTAGTAAAATTATTTAACAGATGGTTGGGAAGATCTATAAGCTGAGAAGATATGTTTGGCTGGTGTAAGTTATAATTCTATAAGATGTGATTTATACAGAAAGAAATATAGATACTGTTCTGAAATGTAAGATTGCAGGGCATATTCATAAGCCGAGCATCCATTCTCTATGGAAGTAGGGACACAGCAGATAGGGAAAGAAAGTCTAAGTCCCCAATTTTAATAAATATATAACATCCATTAGTCATACTCAGTGGAACAAAGGTTATGAAAACAAGGATTTAGACTGGGAGAAATGGTAAGTCAGAAGGAAAGGAGAGAGAGTGGATATATTTAAATAGGTGCAGGTATATATCAATGATATGATTTGGAAATAAGTGGGAAAGATGGTGGATGGGTAACAATATGACAGCTGTAAGGTCACAGACTCTGTGGACATGGAGGGAATAGATGGAGGTGGAAGTGTTGGCAATATGAGAAGATAAAGTTTAGATAATGTGAGAGATTTATGGTTGTGGGTGGGGAGGATGGAGTATAATGATTTTGTGACACTGGGAGACCAGTTCAAATTAGGTGAAGGGATTGATGAGTGCATGAGATTGTGGCAAACATTAAGCAAACAATGAAAGGTAAACAAGAATGGCAGAAGGAGAGAGTGGTAAGGGGAAAAAATGTCAGAGAGCAAGTAGCAGTGTTTATATTTATCACTGCTCTTAGACTGATCCCAGTCAAACAACCCAAATACAGGTGGGTGCAGTACTGTCTTAGTTCTGCCACAATACAAACAAAACTGCAAGAGGAAAAATGCACAGAAATGAATTTTAGGATCCATGAGTGAACACACGTGTGCTGTATTTACCTTTATGTGTTAACATGTAAAGAGAGAGAGCACAGAGGTGAGCTTTGCCAGTTTCTCCAGTGGAGTAGTGGGTAAAGCTCCACAGATTCAAACAGTAATTGTTAACAACAGTCCCTTAATACCTCTTTGTCTGTATGGTTTTAATTTTTGAAGAATTAAAAAAACAGCATTTCCTATGCTGTGTATAGATGATGTACATTTCACAGTACTCACTGTACTGCAAACCTTTGTGTGTGTGTATTTTTTTTTCCATAAACAGATGCAGAGTTTTGGGGTTACAGTGAAATCATTGTTTTGCATTTCCAGTTATTAAATGACAAACTCTGCTGAATGACTAGTATCCATGGTCACAGCGGGAAGTTTGCCCTTGGTACTGAAATGTCATAGTCCATGAAATCTAGATAATGTTGCACACATCATTTGCAGTACAACTAGGAAGAATGTCACCTAATCCATGAAATTTGACAAGCTATGCAGTTACTCCAGTAAAATGAAAATCACAGTCTCATTTTCTATGATAACTCATGTCTTTAAATGTTTTTATTTAATACTTGAATCAGGCAATGTAATAATGTATTATCTACAGCAGATGTTCCAATATTACATTACTCTTAAATAATATGACATTTATTTTATTTATTTAACATTTGTTTGCCAGGATAGTCCGACTGGACAACAAGTGTCCACTTTCAGTGGAGTCCTGGGAAGAAAAACTCCATAAGTTTACAGACAGAAGAAAAATTTACAAAAGAGACATTACAGAGTAGTAGCATACATATTGTAGACTTTACCGCAGTTAGTATACAATAAGAGGGTATTACCCCTTTTGGTTGAAAATGTGAGTGTACAAAATATACAGTGAGAATAGGTAAGAATGTGGCAGAGAATTGCAAGATATTTCACAATTGAATAAGGGTATATAAATGTTTAAGTTTCCATATATACATTTAAGCAAATATACACGAAAGAGCATGTATATATATATATATATATATATATATATATATATATATATATATATATATATATATATATATATACATTTTTTTTTATTTTATTTTACATTTGTTGACCAGGATAGTCTGACTGGATTTATGTCCATTTTCAGCGGAGGCTCGGGTAGAAAAGCTCCAAGATAATAATACAAACTGAACATTTAGTAAATGCTAGTTTCAAGCAGATTACAGTCATAAGCAATGCCAGCATTTAGCACATATAGTATTAACTTATTATAAAGCACTTTATGAAACATAACATTATTTTCAAAGTCATATATGCATAACATTACATTCAGGTTAAAGACACACACACACACACACATATATATATGGGTCTACTTCTAAAGACCGAACCGACGATTCCCCAACACAGAAATCACCGACGCCAGAAAACCGACAAGACACAAACCCGACAACACGAAACACCAAACACCATAACACCGACACACGGAACGTAAACAACACACTACACTACATAGCATACACACTAGCCCTGACCCAAACCCTAACCCTAAGGTCCGACACTATTGCACACTTCACCTACCTGCACCCTAACCCTAACTCACTTACCCACCCCTAGCCCAAGCTCCGACACTAATGCACACTTCACCTACCTTCACCCTAACCCTAACTCACTTACCCACCCCTAGCCCAAGCTCCAACACTAACGCACACTTCACCTACCTGCACCCTAACCCTAACTCACTTACCTGACCACTCCTACCTCACTGTCGACACTTACCGGGTCGCGATCACACATTACCCTTGTCGGTCTTTCCGCTGTCGGCGAATCACCCTGTCGGTATACGTACCTGTCAGTTATCTGGCGTCTGTGATTTCTGTGTCGGGGTTCATGTTCGGTCTTTAGAAGGGGACCCATATATATATATATATATATATATATATATATATATATATATATATATATATATATATACACATATATATATATACATGTTGTTCCATATTTTTGCTATTTCATGGGCAAATAGTGATTTCCTCAGAGTTGTTTTTGCATGTGATGGTTTTGATTAAGGCTCTGTTGGAATACTGAAGTTGTCTATTTGAATTGTAGAAGTTCAGCATTCCAGTCAGGTCAGGGTTTTTCTCGGGATAGTACAGAATTAGATGACCTAGGCTGAGCTGATGGTACTTTAATAGGTTTGGAAATTCAAGCCAGTGCAAGGCTTGTTGGGAAAGGCAGTGGTGGGATTGTGATTTGGCATTAGTAGCGAATCTAGCGATTTTTTTAACAGACGGAAAGTTTATTATGGTCAGTTTTGTAAAGATTAGTTAGAATTGGGGATGTATAAAGTAGAGTAGATAGGAGGTGGGTCCTGGCTATTGCAATTTGAGATTCGGTGGTTAGATGACTTTTACAGCGATAGAGGGAACCTAGCTTTATGTGGACTTTAGTGATGTTTGTTGATATGTGCTTTGTGAATTTGAGTTGTTGATCAATGGTAACTCCTAGGAGTTTAGCCTCAGTGACAGGGATGACAGAGAGTATAGAGAAGATACGGTTGCTCGTTTTAGTAGAGTGGAATAGCATTAGTTGTGTTTTCTTGGGATTTAGTATGAGTTGTGAGTTGTTAAGACAGTTCTCTATTTCAGAGAAGGCTTCTTGGGCTTTTTGTTGGGGAAGTTGGATGCTGGGTGCAGAGCATATGAGAATAGTGTCATCAGCATATTCTATGTCGGCTTTAGAGGTAGCTGAGTGGAGTTGGTTAGTGAAGATATTAAAAAAAGAGGTCCTAGGATTGATCCTTGTGGCATGCCTAAGGATGTTGGGAGTGGGTGGGGATAGAGAGTTATGCCATTTGACGGATTGTTGGCGATTATCTAAATAGCTTTAAACCAGAGTAGGGTGGGGTTGTTAAGGTTGAGATGACATAAAACAAAAAACAAAACTAGTAAAAAATAAAAGTAAGACGCTACTTGGATCCACGAGACAAGAACCTTTTAACCTTTTATTACACACAAAGAACTGAGCGCTTTCACCCACCTCCACCGTGGGTTTCTTCAGAGTTAATAAAATACAGGAGCAGTTACTAATTTATACTAAACAAATGAACAATGAAGGCCAATCACCTTATAGGAAATTATCCAATATACTCGCCTGTCTAATTAATTAATTAAAGATATATATCTGTAAGTGTGAGTAGTTCAATCAGATAGCCATTGTATGGTTATATAAAAATCACATATAAAAACATTTAAAATTCTAATAGATATATGAATACATTAATAAGAAGTAAATAAATAAATACATTATATATAAAAAAATATATATCTGTTGTGTATATATACATTTTTCTATAACCTTTTGCAAGTTTACCTAAATTTATCAACAAAAAATATGTACAATAAATACAATAAATATGCAAAGTGTGAAATTCATAATAAAAATGGTCATAACATAAAAAGTGTTGTTATTACCTCAATAAATAGTGAAATGAAATATACATACCTAAGATAAAAAATTCACATAAGAACACCATTTCTAATGTAAAATCATATGAAATAAATACCAAAATACATATATATAAATAAATCCAATCTAAAAAGTTTTTTTAAAAATATGCACAATGTCTGTAGATGGCAAAACACAAATATCTATATAATATAGGATTTCATTTTTAAAAAACTTGAAATTGATACATGTTCATTTAATCCTGGCTGTTTACAAGCATTTAGCCTAAGCTGCCATAAACATTCTTTGGTCTCAAGCAGTGAATTTAAATCACCGTCGCTGTTCCCGTTCATTTCTGGTATCCTATCTATTACAAAAAATAAAAACCTCTTAAAATCTTTGCATTTTGTACTGTGCATATATAGGGAACTAGTAACCTTCTTATTTTTGATATCTCTATTGTGCTCACTTATTCTTTCTCTTAACTTTCTTTTAGTTTTCCCTATATAAAATGCAGAACACGACAGGCATGTAGCTAAGTATACAACTAATTTTGTATTACAATTTACATTTCCTGGACATCTAAGTGTCCTATTGTAACCATGTAATGTAACATATGGCCCATCGTTAATATATCGACAACTTTTACAAAAAACACACTTTCTCATTGTTGAGCTTTTAAATAAAATGCAACTTTCAAAATAGTTTTTCAAATTTCTTCCTCTACTAAAAACTATAGAAGGTGTAGTCCCTATATACTGTAAAATTTCTGTTTGATTGACAAAGACTTTTTCGTAACATTCCCTAATGGTGTTAGTAAAATCATTTATGTTGTTACTATAAGGGTCTATAAATGCTCCTACCCTTCCATCATAGTTTTTTCTGTTTTCATTTTTATTAAGGGTACCATATGTCAACAATGGTTTAAAAGTGTCCTTCCTTTTATTACTCACTTCACCCTTAATACCCTCGACCAGTTTTCTTGGGTACCCTCTTTCTAAAAACATATTTTCCAACTTTGTTAATTCCTTATAAAATTCCGTATCTTCGGTTATTATTCTTGATAGCCTCACCATTTGCCCTTTTATTAAATTTCTTTTCTGAAAATAAGGGTGACAGCTATCAAAATGCAAATAGGAGTTTGAAAAAGTTTTTTTACGATATATTGTAGAATTCAATTTTCCATTCGATTTGTAAATTTTCAGATCCAGGTATTCACAACTCTCATGTTTCATATTGTATGTGAATTTTAAAAATGTGGTACTACCTTCTAAATATTCTATAAAATTGTTCAGTTCTTCTTTATTTCCCTTCCAAAATATCAGTATATCATCCAAAAATCTAAGGTATAAATCTATTTTTGACCAATAAATACTTTCAAACACTTTTTGCTTCTCCCACATGGCTAGGACCAATATGGGGGCACATCTGGCCCCCATTGCCACTCCTGCACATTGTTGGTAGTATTCTCCTTCGTGCTGGAAGAAATTGTTTTTTAATACCAATTCCATCAAATCAACAAGAAGCTTCCGTTTTACTGTGTGAAAGTTTCCAAAAACCTCCAAACTATTCTCAAATAGTTCTAAATCTTCTGTCAAGGGAATTACTGAAAATAAACTAATAATATCTATTGTCACTAAATAAACATCCTCCAATTTCTCATTTTTGTAACTATGAAGCAGTTCAAGGCAATGCCATGAATCCTTTAAAATATACTTAATATTTGCTACTATTTCCTTGCAATTTGTATCCACATAATGAGCTATAGCTTCCATTTTTGACTGCTTTGCAGACACTATAGGTCTAAAAGGGGGATTAGAGATGCTTTTGTGTATTTTGGGTATACCAAAAATTGATGGCGTCAAAGGATATTCAACTGATAAATACTCAAATTCGGCCTTGGTAATCATTCCTTCCAACAATAAATCATACATTTGCCAATCTACTTTTGTGTATGCCTTAGTTACATCATACCTTGCTATTTTCTTATAAGTAGTCTCATCACTCAACATAGCACACATTTTGTTGTTGTAATCCAGTTTAGCCATCAAAACCACCCCTCCCCCTTTATCAGGTTTCATGATTCTCATTTCATCAGAAGCACTCAACTCATTTAAACAAAACCTTTCTGCTTCTGTTAAATTATCTTTGGAAATATTACTATCCTTCCATGCTTGCAACTTAGGAAAGCATGGAAGGATAGTAATATTTCCAAAGATAATGAGTTGAGTGCTTCTGATGAAATGAGAATCATGAAACCTGATACAATATATCGTAAAAAAACTTTTTCAAACTCCTATTTGCATTTTGATAGCTGTCACCCTTATTTTCAGAAAAGAAATTTAATAAAAGGGCAAATGGTGAGGCTATCAAGAATAATAACCGAAGATACGGAATTTTATAAGGAATTAACAAAGTTGGAAAATATGTTTTTAGAAAGAGGGTACCCAAGAAAACTGGTCGAGGGTATTAACGGTGAAGTGAGTAATAAAAGGAAGGACACTTTTAAACCATTGTTGACATATGGTACCCTTAATAAAAATGAAAACAGAAAAAACTATGATGGAAGGGTAGGAGCATTTATAGTCCCTTATAGTAACAACATAAATGATTTTACTAACACCATTAGGGAATGTTACGAAAAAGTCTTTGTCAATCAAACAGAAATTTTACAGTATATAGGGACTACACCTTCTATAGTTTTTAGTAGAGGAAGAAATTTGAAAAACTATTTTGAAAGTTGCATTTTATTTAAAAGCTCAACAATGAGAAAGTGTGGTTTTTGTAAAAGTTGTCGATATATTAACGATGGGCCATATGTTACATTACATGGTTACAATAGGACACTTAGATGTCCAGGAAATGTAAATTGTAATACAAAATTAGTTGTATACTTAGCTACATGCCTGTCGTGTTCTGCATTTTATATAGGAAAAACTAAAAGAAAGTTAAGAGAAAGAATAAGTGAGCACAATAGAGATATCAAAAATAAGAAGGTTACTAGTTCCCTATATATGCACAGTACAAAATGCAAAGATTTTAAGAGGTTTTTATTTTTGTAATAGATAGGATACCAGAAATGAACGGAACAGCGATTTAAATTCACTGCTTGAGACCAAAGAATGTTTATGGCAGCTTAGGCTAAATGCTTGTAAACAGCCAGGATTAATTGAACATGTATCAATTTCAAGTTTTTTAAAAATGAAATCCTATATTATATAGATATTTGTGTTTTGCCATCTACAGACATTGTGCATATTTTTAAAAAAACTTTTTAGATTGGATTTATTTATATATATGTATTTTGGTATTTATTTCATATGATTTTACATTAGAAATGGTGTTCTTATGTGAATTTTTTATCTTAGGTATGTATATTTCATTTCACTATTTATTGAGGTAATAACAACACTTTTTATGTTATGACCATTTTTATTATGAATTTCACACTTTGCATATTTATTGTATTTATTGTACATATTTTTTGTTGATAAATTTAGGTAAACTTGCAAAAGGTTATAGAAAAATGTATATATACACAACAGATATATATTTTTTTATATATAATGTATTTATTTATTTACTTCTTATTAATGTATTCATATATCTATTAGAATTTTAAATGTTTTTATATGTGATTTTTATATAACCATACAATGGCTATCTGATTGAACTACTCACACTTACAGATATATATCTTTAATTAATTAATTAGACAGACGAGTATATTGGATAATTTCCTATAAGGTGATTGGCCTTCATTGTTCATTTGTTTAGTATAAATTAGTAACTGCTCCTGTATTTTATTAACTCTGAAGAAACCCACGGTGGAGGTGGGTGAAAGCGCTCAATTCTTTGTGTGTAATAAAAGGTTAAAAGGTTCTTGTCTCGTGGATCCAAGTAGCGTCTTACTTTTATTTTTTACTAGTTTTGTTAAGGTTGAGGTCAGAGATACAAGACAGTAGTTTACTATGTGAGACAGTGTCAATAGCCTGGATAAATCTAGGAAGGTAGCTGAGACTAATTTATCTAGATTCCTGTGGGAGTTTATAGTATTGGTGAATTTGAGTAGGGCAATGGTGGTGCTGTCAGATGGGCGAAATCTGTGTTGAGATGAGGAGAGGAGGGTGTTGTTGAGGAGACAGGAGAGAAACTGGTGATGAATACATCTTTCTAGGATCTTAGAGAGGGGCAAGAGAATTGCAATTGGTCGATAGTTGGAAAGGTCTAGGGAGGGGCCACCTTTGTGGAGTGGTATGATATATGAGGTTTTCCACAGAAATGGAATGGTGTGTTCGGTGATGGATCTATTTATTTGAAGTGAAATGGGATAGGCTATTGCTGTTAATGCAATTTGGAGGTATTTGGCAGCAAGGGTGGTTGGTTTGAGTTTGGCTAGGAGTTTTTGAATAGTAGAGGTAGGAACAGACTTAAGTGTGAAATGTATGTTATTGATTTGGGTCTGAGGTGGTTGTGTGGTGTTGGAGGAAGTGATGTTGTTTAAGAGTTTGAGGACTGAGGAGATGAAATAGTTATTACAGCTGGAGGCTATGCCCAGGCCTGTACCTGTTATGTTGTGGGTGGGAGTGGTGGTTCTTCCGGGCTATAGGATGTTATTTATTGTTACCGAGAATTTTTGCAGTTTGGTACTGTATTTAATTTGTTGCGTGATATACTAATTTTGTTTATCAAGCTTAACCTGCTTTTTTGCTTTTTTCTGGAGCTTGTGAAAGGTTTGCTTAGCTATGGGTGACCTGGTGTGGTGCCAGATCTTCCAGGCTTTATCCCTGGCTCTATGTAGGGCTTTTGTTGTGTTCTGGAGCCAAGGGTGGGGTTGCTATGTATCCTGATTGTTTCTAAGGGGGATAGTTGGTTGAGGATATTTAGGAAAGTGGAGTTGAAGTAATCAGCTGCTTTGTCTAATGAAGGGGTTTTGATGGGAGAACAGTTGCAATGTTGCAAGGCTCTTATGAAGTGGTTTCTAGGAAAAATTTTGTTAGAGCGGGTTTGTAGAAGGGAAGGAGAGTTAATCATTTTAAGTTTGTGCCTGAGGATAAAAGTTGGGCTGTGGTCACTCAGAGAGTTTGGTAGGGTGCCACATTGATGGGTAGTATTTGGTTGATTTATGAAGATCCAATCAAGTATAGATTCTCTTTTTTTGGCCTTATCAATACATGTGACAGTATCATTAAGTTGGCTGAAGTTATATAGATTAATGTGGTGGGTGGGGGTGGGAGAGTGGATGGAGTTCCAGTCAATGTTTATGTCACCTAGCATGATAGTTTCTTGAGGGAGGGTGTATGAGGTCCAGTGAAGTATGGATTCTAGGGTGGTTAGGTTGTCATCTGGGGGTATATAGATACCTAGTAGGTTTAGGTGCTTATCCCAGCTGAATGTAATCTCCCTGTCATCTCAGATGTCCAAGTGAGAACCGCCCTAAACAAAGCAAAAAACACAGCATCAATGGGACTTGACGGTATCCCGGGTTGCGTGTTACGTGAACTCCAAGAGGAGCTAAACCCACACATAAAAATGCTATTTAACCTTAGCCTTACTTTGGGATATGTACCTGAACACTGGCGTACAGCAACAGTGGTCCCACTCCACAAGGGGGGTGCCTCTACAGACCCTGGAAACTACCGCCCCATAAGCTTAACCAGCCTGGTCTGCAAAGCTATGGAAAGAATCATTATGGAACTCATAAACAGAGACATAGGGGACCTACAGACACTTGACCCCACCCAGTTCGGCTTTGTAAAGGGCAGATCCTGCCTTTTAAACCTGGATGTTTCATCATGGTTTATTGGTCATTTGCTCTTTTATTTACCTTTTAAACCTGGTTGACTTTTTCGAAACAGTCACTAGAGCCATTGATGAGGGCAAAGCAGTCCATACAGCATACCTGGACTTGGCTAAGGCCTTCGACACAATACCCCACTCAGGCATCATAGATAAGCTCAACAGCTTAAAAGTAAACCCTTATGTCACTAGATGGGTTGCAAACTGGCTAAAGGACAGAACCCATAAAGTTAAAATCGCTGGAGCAATGTCAGACTCAAAGCCAGTCACAAGTGTCCCATAGGGATCTGTCCTGGGACCCCTCTTGTTCGGCATTTATTTCTCAGATGTTAAAGCAAACATGGGAGGGCTGTGGCTGACAAAGTTCGCAGATGACTGCAAACTAGGCACCATAGTCGATACACCAGCAGACACACACATCCTACAAAAAGGCCTCACAGAAATGGACAACTGGTGCCGGAGTCACGGCCTTAAACTAAATGCCAAAATGTATAGTCATCCCTTTGGGAAAAACAAAGTACCCACAAATTATCACATAGACAGCAACCCACTGAGTATGGAAAAAGTAATCAGAGACCTAGGGACCCAAGTCGACAGTGACCTCTCATTTGACACCCACGTTGCCAAAGTGGTTAGAAAAACATTCTACCTTGCACACCTCATCATGAAGGGATTCACATCCAGATCCAAGGATGTCATTGTACCCCTATATTCCTCCCTCATCAGACCCATGATTGAGTACAATGCCCCATTTGGTATGTACCTCACCCGGCATTTGCAACAGCTGGAGAGACCACAAAAGTACCTCACCAAGAGGATCAAGGGTCTCCAACATATGTCTTATTCTGCCAGACTAAAGAAACTTCAGCTCTATTCAGTAGTATACCGCCTGCTCAGAGGTGATCTCTGCCTTGACATACAAGGCCATGTCCAATCAGGATCTGATGGACATGCTCCACCTCAAAAAATCCAAATCCATCAGGACCACAAGAGCTAAAGACTTAAACCTCGGCACAAGTATGAATAGGACATGCTGCAGGGATAGATTCATAACCCAGAGGCTTCCCATGCTTTGGAACAAGATCCCAGTTTGTATTAGGCAGAGCCCCTCACTGACTCTCTTCAAGAGAAATCTTGATGAGTGGATGGGAGATCGTAAGTTTACCCCAGGGGTTACATCTGTGTCATTGCTAGACAGGGGCACAGTAAACTAATTCTATTATATAAGGGGACCTTCATTGTGTCACTACTAGACAGAGGCACAGTATTCTAAATTTATTCTGTACATTTTTTGTACCATTTCATGGGGTGGCAAAAGCCACATCACTATGGCTAGGCTTACAAATGCCCCAGGGCAGATAGCCTAGTACTATACTATGAAACTATGAAACTATGTTGGTTAAGAGAGAGTTTTGTAAATAGAGTCTCTGCATTGTTGAAGTTGGGGGAACCCTTTTGGAGGAGTTGGAGTTGTAGGTTGGTTCTGTGAAGTAGAGCTAAGCCTCCACCTTTTTATGTACCTGGTCTGCTCTGAGAATGTTATACCCAGGTGGGGTGATGGAATTATCCTTAATATGTGGTTTAAACCACGTCTCTGTAATGAGAATAATATCAGGGTTATATAAGGAGATGGCAGCATGAAGGTCTCCTGTTATATTCACGATACTGTGGGTATTCATATTTACTATCAGTAAGTCGGTGGGTTTGTGCTTAGTTGGATAGTGATGGGTGCATGGCTTATTAGCAGGTGTTGCTGGCCCACAGTTTGGGTGAATGTCTCCTTCTAGTAGTAGCTGGGTAGTTATACAGGAGATAGTTTTTAGTTATCTGACAATTAGGTAGTGAAATTTTAGACTT
Source organism: Protopterus annectens (assembly GCF_019279795.1). Lineage (NCBI taxonomy): Eukaryota > Metazoa > Chordata > Ceratodontiformes > Protopteridae > Protopterus > Protopterus annectens. The sequence continues at coordinate 277,323,239 of NC_056729.1, read as the reverse complement.
GGTTGCTTTTTAGATGGATAGAAGTGGTACATGGGAGGGGCACGGCATATAGGAGGTGGGTGTATATGGTAGGGTATATGCTTGCATGAGTGGGGGCAATAGTAATGTCATGGGTTTGAGTGGGGGATTTGGGGTGGATACAGTGAGTGACCATGTGGAGATAAGAGGTGCTGATGGTGGCTATGGAGAGACATGGGAATAGGGAGGTTAATCCCAGGAGGGTATAATGGAGCTGAGACTGGGGGTAATGAGACTTAGTGGAAGTGAGGTTGTGGAGGTAGAGGAGGTATTTATATTTGGTGAGGGTGTGAGTTGGGTGAGTAGAAGATCTGAGTGTGGATATTAAACTGGTAGGTGGGCTGGAGTGGTGGGAAGTGGAAGGGTGTGTGTAAATGGTGCTGAGGGATGTAATTATTGGATAATGGGAGGAGGAAGGGATGGTCTTTGTAAAAGAGGTTACCTATAAATTCAGGGTAGCTAGGGATGGGTTGGAATTGGGAGCAGGGTAGGGCATCACTGTGATGCCCGTAGGGCGAACGGAGCCAGATGAGCCAATCGAGGTATGTGCAATTCCAAAATAATCTATCAGTTGCTCTGAAGTCACATCTATAATGTTAGTCCTTCTTTTGCTATTAATGCTTTTTTTCCTTAAAAAGGAGTGAGAGCCCTTTTTAATTTTTTACCAGTTGGATGCCCTAAGAAATTACCTTGTCTGAGGGCTGTGAGAGAGTGAGTCAGCTATTGCTGAGTCAAAGACAGACTGGGAGGGTAGTGGGGATATATCTCATAGAAGAAGAACAGAAAACAGATAGGTAAATGTTTCTTTAGAGACTGGAAGGGCTAGAATTACAGTTTAGTGCGGAGTGTTTTACAGACTTTAAGTGTAGAAAACAGAATGTGTCTGCCTGGGGGGAGGGGATTCAAATGTCTGATGGCTGAAAGTGATTGAGTCAACTAATGTTGACTCAGAGACAGACTGGGAGGGTAGTGGGGATAAATAAATTAAAATGACATAAAATTACATCATAAAATGGACAAAAAATGTAATTTATAAATAGTAGTTTTCTATCATGAGTATAGGGAGTTATTTAATTATTTCATTTAAAATATGTATTATATAATGAATCACGGTACGCACACACACACACACACACACACACACACACACACACACACACACACACACACACATATATATATATATATATATATATATATATATATATATATATATAAGCACACACACACACACACACACACACACACACACACACACACACACACACACACACAAACACACACACACACACACACACACACACACACACACACACACACATATAGATAGATAGACAGACAGATAGATAGATAGATAGATAGATAGATAGATAGATAGATAGATAGATAGATAGATAGTTTGATAGATATATAGATAGAAAGATATAGACATATAGATATATATGGGTCTACTTCACATGTCTGAAAACTCAAAATACTGAATTTCATTTGACTGAGACCACAAAACCTAATTTTCTAAATAGTGAAAACTCATTTGATCAAGTTTAATTATATTGAATTTTAAGCCATATACACGATATGTGCTTCCCTTCACCTGTGACTTACTTGTGATAAAAAAACATTGTAACTTAAAGTGATGACTGCCAGAATATTAATAGTAGCATAGAAAGTAGTGTTTCTAAATGTGAGTATGTCTCTTTATACTTTTATGGGAAGTATGTAAAATAATATGGCATATGTTTCATGCGCTCCTGGGAGTAGAGGCAGTGTGTACACTACTGGAAGGTAAGTAAAAGGTATATGCCCTTTTCCCCACTGTAGTGCAATCCTGGAGTTAGTATATATAGTTGGGGGGTGTGGGGGATGCAGCCCCCCACATTAGGGGGAGTGGAAGGTGGGAAGGTGTAACCCCCCCCCACCTAATCTGGATTTATATTGCCCAGTTTCTGTTAAGATGGTAAGTAAGTAGTTTTTAAGTTTTGGAAAGAGTTAGTCATTGGTTAAGTGTGCATGTTTATAGCTTAAAATTCAGTCTTTTGAAATTCAGCATTGTAAGCCTTCAGTATAATGACATCAGTCAAATGAGTTTTCAGTGTGTTGAAACTTAGGTATTGTGGCCTCAGGCAAATGAAATTCAGTATCTTCAGTTTTCAGTCATGTGAGATAGATCCATATGTGTGTGTGTGTGTGTATATATGGGTCCCCTACTATTTACCAAAACGCTGATTCGCCGACAAAGAAATCACCGACACCAAACGACCGACAACACAAAGTACCGACAACGCAAAACACCGAACACCATAACACCGACACACTACACGTAAACAACACAGTACACTACAGGACATATCCACTAGCCCTAACCCAAACCCTAACCCTAAGGTCCGACACTACCGCACACTCTCCCTACCTGCACCCTAACCCTAACTCACTTACCCACCCCTAACCCCAAGCTCCGACACTACCGCACACCCTCGCCTACCTGCACCCTAACCCTAACTCACTTACCCACCCCTAACCCCAAGTCTCACACACTACACCCTCTACCTACCTGCACCCTAACCCTAACTCACTTACCCAAGCTCTGACACTACCACACTCACCTATCACACACCCTAACCCTACATCCCTCACTATTGCACACTTACCTGTCCGCTCCCTACTCCTAAATCCTCACTATCGCATACTTACCAGGTCGCTACACATTCCCTTGTCGGTCTTCCGATTCCAGCGTGTCGGTCAACTGGTGATTTCTTTGTCGGCCGAATCGACGTTTCGAATAGTAGGGGATATATATATATATATATATATATATATATATATATATATATATATATATATGTTTACACATTCATACACACACACACACACACACACACACACACACACACACACATCTATAGAGAGAGGAATAATACTTAAAGTCTGGTATTTCCAATATTCAGAGGTGTGATTGACGATCTGTGTCCTGTCAATAAATTGACATTATTTTGCTAATTTCATTTTGCTAAAAAGCAGTCCCTTTGACTACAAATGTGTTTTATTTACAGATTCCATCTAACAGAACACAGCAATCTGGAAATACAACACATATTAAGAAATTATGATTTCGTAAACCAGGCTAACCACAGAGACATTGAATAGTACATTAATTGGGTCTATATTGCAACATCGAACTCACAGGAGTCCAGACATTGTAATATCAAATCCATATGTCCGAAATGTGAAAATAGCGAAGCCACGGAACACTGATTTTTTCCTCAGGGAAAAATGCCATTTTCGCGGCTTTGCTATTTCCTCCACTGTGGTGCAATTGCGGAGTTGGTATATTTAAGTAGGGGGATGTGAGGGGCACAACCCCCCACATTGGGGGGTGTATAAGTTTAAAGTGTACATGTTTTTTTTTTTGTTTTTGAACTGGAACAGCAATTATTTTCCCTGGGAAAAAAAATCGCTGTTCTGTGTGTTCATACTTTTTTTTATTTCAGACTTCCCGGTTCGATATTACATTGTTCGAACTCTTGTGCAATAGACAATGTAATATAGACCCCATTAATTTGCCTGCTGCATTTACTTTGTACTTAAGTTAAAGACAAGATTAATCAGAAACAGGATTATGGAATAATGATACCTGGAACCAAAATGATTTTCATGTTTTTGAAAAATGTGAGATTGTTCGTCACTGAATGGATAATCAATGAATAATCTCTAACTGTACATTTTGACATACCTCAGCATGGCAAGCTGCATGTTCTGTTTTTTACAGCTGTTTTAGAGCTGCTCACATCTAATGCAAAGGTATGATTATATGCATGTACAAATGTAAACACTTTGGGACTGATTCCAAAAGTCTTGTTCTCAGTGTAAGTGGCTTACTTCACTGTAAGGTCTAGCTATAAACAGTTTTACACCAGAGGGCCAGATTCCAAAAGACACTCTTGGAGTAAGTTACTTACACTGAGAGCAAGTCTTTTAAAATCTGACTCTTTGTGTTTGCACAACATTGTCATCTCATGCTAATTGTTTTTCAATCAAAATTAAATGAATAAAAATAACTCAGGGCCTTCATAACTGACCTATATCAAAGCAACTGTCACTAATTATATATATATATATATATATATATATACCATAGCAACAAGAATCTGATTTTAGACTAAAGCACTTCAGTCATAATAACAAAATTACTATCTAGAACAATTTAATGAAAGGCATAATCAGAATTTTACAAGAGCAAAAAAAAAAAACAAGCTGAGTATGAAACACCTGTCTTGAATCTAAATTTGCCACCTACGAGTTCATCTGGAAAGCATATGAATGAATGCCAAGTACATAATCATAAAACTAGATTCATTTTCAACACTTACATACTATCAGCAATGCTGTATATACATCTGAATGCAAAATGCATCTCTCGTCAGCAGCAGAGAGGATTTTAGCATTGCGTAGCCATGATATTATTTTGCCATTGTCTTTGTCTTTGTCTCTCACTCTCTCTCTCACACACACACACACACACACACACACACACACACACACACACACACACACACACACACACACACACACAGATTTCTTCCTTTCTTTCTTTTTCTTTCTTTCTTTTTTCTTTCTCTCTCTCTCTCTTTCTTTCTTTCATCATTCTGTCTGTATTTCTTTCTGACTTCAGCTTTCAAATATGAAAGATATTTACAACTAACTGATAGATACAGTGAAGTCCATCTCTCATAGCATCTGCCAGTTATGTCACTGGTGAAGTAGGTTTCTCCAGGTTCTGGGTCTCAGTGCCCCCTGTTTACTATGAAGCAGTGCTGTACCCCACAAATTTGGAGGTAGTCACATACCAGAAACTGAACATGACTTTATAGGTGCAGCTGTTATACTTCCTGTTCAGTTTCTCTCTTCCTGAACTCATGCCATAGGCTGTTTTTTGTAAACAAAACCTTCTTCTGTAGCAAGCCATTAATGTCATTTCACACTATTAGTACCTTTTGTGGATATCTTTCAAATTTGTCTTCAGTATACTGCATCTGTATATTATCTACTGCTTGTCTTGGTTATCTATGTTAATTTACGAAAAGAAAGAATTAACTGCATGGATGAAGGAATGAACTGAATACAGAAATGAATGGATGGATAAATGATGTGTCCCTTTGGCGCAGATGTGAAACACACTGTGCACCTACAAACTATTATTTGACATGTGGTGTACATATCATCACTGAATTTGTTCTGCTGTTCTGCTTAGTGTATTATGGGCTGCAAAAAGAAAGTGTGAGATCAGTAGTTGCGCAAGCATTTGGACTACTGCCTCCTTTATAGTAAATAAATTCACAGAAGCGCTTATATCCAAATGTGTTTGATCTATTCGTCTAATGTAACTAATGATAACAATCAAGTAGCCTTTGAAACTTTCATTTACTAGTCATTATGGAAGTTTTTTTATTTTAATTCAGATATGAGAAAAGCCCAAATTATAGTAAGCCAATACGTTCATATGTTCATAGGTTCATAGGTTCATAGGTTGGTACTAGGCTATCGGCCCTAGGGCCTATGCAAGCCTAGCCATAACAATTCCCTGGATATTTCTTCCCACAATATTTACTTCCCTGGACCCCTGTCTAGCAGGGTGACTGACGTGATCCCCGGGGTGAGTTTCCTATCTCCCATCCAATCATCAAGGTTCCTTTTGAAGAGGGCCAATGAGGCGCTCTGCTTGACATGTATGGGTAGTCTATTCCAGAGTATGGGGAGTCTCTGGGTCAGGAACCTATCCCTCCAGCATGTTTTGTTCATTGTGATGACAAGGTTTAGATCCCTGGAGCATGTGGCTCTGAGGGATTGGGATTTCTTTAAGTGGAGCATATCCAACAGCTCGGGGTTTGACATGGCCTTGTATGTTAAGCAGAGATCGCCTCTGAGTAGACGATATGCCACAGAGTATAGCTGGAGCTTTTTTAGGCGGTCAGCATATGGCACCTGCTTTAGGCCTGTGATTCTTTTAGTGAGGTATTTCTGTGGCCTTTTCAGCTGTTGCAGATATCTTGTGAGGTACATACCAAAGGGGCATTATACTCTATAATGGGTCTAATAAGGGATGAGTACAGTGGAACAATGACCTTCTTTTTTCTGGATGAAAAGCCCTTAGTGATGAGGTGTGCCACATAGAAGGATTTCCTGACTGTTGTGGCGATTTGGTTATCGAAAATGAGACCACTGTCCACCTGTGTCCCTAAGTCTCTCATCACACTTTCGATGTTTAGTGTCCTGCCACCTATGTGGTAATTCATGGGTACATGTTTTTTTTCAAAGGGGATAACTATACATTTCTTGGCATTAAGCTTGAGCCCATGGCTCTGGCACCAGGCATCTGTTCCTGTAAGGCCCTTTTGTAGACTATGCACATCATTTGGGGATTCAATAATGGCTCCCAGTTTTCAGTCATCTGTGAACTTTGTTAGCCAGAGTCCCTTAGTGTTGGCCTGTACTTCAGAGAAGTAGATGCTAAAAAAGAGTGGTCCCAGGACTGAACCCTGAGGTACTCCACTTGTCACTTGTCTGGAGCTGGATTTGGAGTCGGTTACTTTTACAGTCTGGGTTCTGTCAGTAAGCCAGTTGGCAACCCATCGAGTGATGTAGGGATTTATGCCCAGCTTAGTAAGTTTATCTATGATTCCAGAGTGGGGGATGGTGTTGAAGGCCTTGCCAAGGTCCAGATAGGCTGTGTGGACCGCCTTACCCTTGTCCACAGCTCTGGAGACTGATTTGAAGAAGTCAATCAGATTCAGGAGACAAGATCGGCCCTTCACAAACCCAAACTGGGTGGGGTCCAGTGTTTGAAGGTTGCCAATTTACTGCTTACATATTATTTTAATTTAATTATGAATATAGTCACACTTTTTTTCCCTAAACCATATCATTTTGAAAAATATGGCTACTTGATTACTTTATAGATGAGAAACATCAAATAAAAGTTTGTATAATGTTATATGAGGGTTAGGCTATAGTAGCTATTTTCAAGTCATCCATACTCTTATTCAAAAATGTGTACTTTTCCCAGGTTTTGTTTTATCATTATGCAGGCATTCACTAGGAGTAGAGTAATCAATGTATGGCCTTTGCAGACTCTTCATTAAAAAACTGCATCTTTGCCAGATGAATGAATACAATCAGTGATAGTCACTGCAGTTACATTTTAGCATTAACACAGGTGTTAGGGATAAAGCCTTAATATGACTTTTTTTCTAAGCAGTATATCATAATTAGAACACCCATTGTCTATTTCCAGTATTGTGGAAACAGCGTGTATAGTTCTAAAGCATTTGCTATCAAGATATTTACTGTGCATTTCAAAAGTCTATTAATTTATTCATTTTATTTAACATTTGTTGACTGAGAAAGTACAACTAGAACAGAGCCTATTTTCAGCTGAGGCCCAGGGAGAAATGGTCCAGGCGCATGTTTTTGGATTGTGGGAGGAAACCCACATGAATGCAGGGACGACATGGAGACTCCACACAGAAGACACCCCAGCCAAGAATCAAACTGGAGAATCTCTTGCTTGAGGTGACACTGTTAACCGCTGCAACAGTGCACCACCTGCTGAGATATCAAGCTACTCATAAAATATGTTGATTTACCTTGCTGGTTTTCTTATATGCATGTCTTTCATATGGAGATTGTGCTGACATTAAACCATTCAGCAAACTCATCTACTATTGAGTGTGTTTTTTTCTAAGTTTGTGATGTCAGCATAATTGATATTTCACTCTCTAGGATATGCAGTTTTCCAAACATTAGCCACTGTTTTCAAAGCCAATGCGAGGAGATTAAAAACATGAGTCCCAAGGATGGATTCCCATAGAATTCTGATAGTAGTATTAGGCATGAGCACATTGATAAAATTGATTGTCATGGAGAACAGAGATAGTTTTCTGTGCTTTACATAGTGGGCCTCTGCTTCTTTGAAGTTGTCCTGATTGACTTTACCTAGAGTTATACAAAAATATTTGATTCTTTTGGCTAGTTTGTTGAAATCTTCCCATAACAAACAAAATTCCACTATTTATTTAATATCAGCTATGAAGAAGGCAGTCACAGATGGAAGTCTGCAGTATATGCTGATTTATAGTACCATACACTGTGCCATTTCTATGTTACTCTTGCCTTTATTGCTCTCCACCTTCCATACAACGCACTTCTGTCTTTCATGCACATATACATTCCTGTGACATAAGACCAAACTCAGATCAAAACTAGTTCTATGTGGCATTTTGTAACTAGTCCTCACTGAAAAATTGCTGTTGCTATGGAGGTGTTGGAGGTCAGATTTTGGCATAATGGTTAAAGTGTTCTTGTACACATTGATATACAGGGTTTCATGTTCACCTTTAAGAGAAATTATCTAGCATAAAGTGGCCGACAAGAGCTGCTAGCCTAGAACCAGCCTAAAGAGTAAATGCGCAGTCCTCATTTGATATTTATACTTCATCATAATCCAGTAAGATACAAAGCAGCTGTGCCAGCCTCATTTCCAAACTCCTATTTGTTCCATAAATCGATAGCAACTGCAATAAACAGCTTGTGCGGAAATTTACTTTTCACTATCTATGTTTCAGTCACCATCTTCTTACCCTTAATTATGTTTGCATTTTTTTTTGTTGTGGTAAATCCTCTGATCTTACTTCCCTGCCTTAAAATTCAGCAGTCTGGAGTCATATGATTTAAAGCCAGAGGAATTATGCACATACAAGGGAAACCTCTTAAACAGCAACAACATTAGTAGCTTATGAATGCAGTATAATAAATAGGTTAGGTAAGATGGTGGTGCCATTCCAACTTTTATTAGGCCCTGGGTCAAAAAAATGCTGTTGGTTTAAAAAGTATATTTTAAACAGTTTCTTTGGCATTTCTTATTTATTAGCACAATGTGCATAAACATGCAGTCATACAGATGCACCAGTCTTTGGCTAACTTTTAATTCTACTTACAGCACCATTTATTAAAAAAAAAACAATTTCTATATCCCTTTGACCCCTGCATCATTTTGTATTGCCCTCATATTTCTATGTCTCTAGTCTTCCTGTTCTCATTTGTTTCTTTCTCAGTTTCCTTTCTACCCCTTCCCAGTGTCCCCCTATCTCTCTACCCACCATTTTCTCCTTATTCATTTCTGTTCTTTTTTTTCCCAGTTTTATTGCTGGTCTGCTGGTGTAAGATGTGTGCTAATTGTTTAGTACCATCTTACTTGTTCTCATTCTTTTTTTCACTTTCACTTCCTTTGTAATCTGCCTCATTATTTTCACATCATTTAGTTTCAGGTCTCACTTTATCATGCTTTCTTTCCACATATAGTTACATGCTATTTTGTCGTTTTTAATTTCACTTCTCACCAGAATCCATTTGATAAGTGATTCCCTTATCAGTTTCATTAGGCATAATTACCACCTGCTTTGAAGTTCTCTTATCCATATCTGCCTCTACTTTCCTTATTTTCTTCACCTCTCTCTCTCTCTCTCTCTCTCTCTCTCTTTCTCTCTGCCTCTTCCTTGCTTATATTCCCCAAAAATGTGTTACTCTTGATTATTCTACTACGCATCTCCAAAAGCAATTCCTGTACACTTTTACTTCCTGTTTCAGTCTGATTGGTGCAAGATGCCATCTGTATAATAACCTGAGATATGTATCTCATTTCCTAATTAATGTATTTGTTTTCCTGTTTTCCAAGCGTCTTCCCATTCTCCCCACATGGTATCTATCTTCTCTTTCTTCTCAGCTTTCCCTGAGTTTAACTCTTGCTTTTCTTTTATTGTTTTTCTTTCATAAGTACTTGCATATCAGTCCTTCCTTCTATTTTCCCTCCAACCCAGCCCATTTCTGGAATGCCTTTCATACCTCCAAATATCCACTTGTATTTTCTTCCAATTTTCTTTAGCAACTCCTTTTATGCTCGCTTTTGTCAGGCAACCTCCTTCCATTTTTCTCATATCTTCCTGTCCCCCATGCTGTTTATGCTCTCAGTTTCTATTTCTCTGCTCATATCACTTGTTCAAGTTTATTTTGCCACATTGATATGTAATTATCTATTCCTCCTCCTTTTCCCTTCCTCCTTTGCTCAATGCTTTTCGCTTCAGTCCTCTGTGTTCCAAGTTTTCATCCATCACTCATTTCAACTGTCCTAGTTCTCTGTATGCTTTTCCCTTTGGTTCTTTCTTGTTCTGTCTTTTGGTTCTCTTTTTCCATTTCTCCTCTTCTTTTTTTCTCTTCTGTCAGTTACTGGTTAATCATGCATGCTTTGACATATCTCTCAAAAATCCAAGGCTCACCAATCCCACATTCTCTTCACCCATGATGAGTTTGCCCTTACTTGTCCTTGGCTATATCCTCCTCGTATGAACCTGACACAATCCTTTTTTTAATTTTAGATTACTTTTTCTTTCTGTATTATGAAGACGTGTCTAAGAATGTACTCCATACATGTGGTTATAATCATTTGATAACATTTGCCCTACCTGCTAATTTTTTTTTTGGTCTTCCTTTCCAGTGTCCTAGTATTTCTATGTTTTATTTTCTAATTTTTCCTATTTGCTTCCATTTGTATTTTTCCACAGTTTCCTAAAGCTCTAGTCGTAAGTATTTTACTCCAGGCATGATTCCCATGCCTTCCCATACTCTAATCATGACTATCTTCAAGTTGCACTCCAATCCTGCCTCAGGTCTTAATTCTTTAAAGTTCTTCAGTGGTTTCTCTGCTATTCCATTTTCTCTGCAAGCAGAATGAAGACATTCACAAATGGTTAAGATGTTGGTCTCCGTATTTCCATTCTCCATCTGTTTCTCCCTTACTTTTCTTGCTATTGTTTCCACAGTTATAGCAAACATATTGGGTAAAAATGAACATAATTGCCTAGTTACCTTCTGTCTTTGGCTCTTATATTTTCAATTTACATTGGCTATGGGTCACCTACATCTTCTTCACCTACTGATGAAAACCTTCTCCTAACTTGCAAACTCAGTTTTTCAGTGTCTTATGCATGACTTTCTAACTTAGGAGGTCATTTTTAATCTTGATAAAGATTGTTCCTGTTTGCTTTATTTCTCTTTACCCTGATTTCCATAAACCATAATACTTCCCACCAGGATGTCCCTTAAAATTATACTTCTCTTGAATCCTGTCTGCCCTTTTTGAATGCATGTTGGTGCTACCTTTCTTTTTTTTCCTCATAATGTCTTTGCTGAGACCTTCCCATCTGTGCTTATTAGTGAAGTGGACCTAAGTGCTCTCACTTTAGTGATTGCTGTTTTCTCCTTGAGATATTAGAATTAGCATTGCCTTCGATATTCTGCTATATAACTAACATTCTTCCATCCCCAGATTCCAGATTCCAGCTATTTCATCCCCTGCCCCACTTTCTGTTTTTTAAAGTTATATAGGGTAGTCATGTTTTCTTGCAGATTACTATGTTTTATTTTCTTTATTGCTTTCCTTATCACTTTCTTGCTAACTGATCTATGTACCTCTTTCTTTTTCTCTTTTGCAATCCCTAGCCAATGTCATCCTGTTTCATCTTTAATTTTGCTTGCTTATTCACTGCATGATTGTTGGTTGAACACCCTGATTTCCCCCTTTGATTTTACTCACCTTCTGTGTAGATATACCTTCTCTTCTCAATGCCGTTATGTTTGTTTCTCCACTTTTCTCTTTTAGCATGAGACTAATGTTTCTCCTGTTCTTCTTCCCTCTACCATTTCCTTCTCTGTTGTTGCATTCTCCATCTCTTCTAAGTTTTCCCTCATCCTCTCTCCCTTTTGTTCTAGGTTCTTCACAATTGCATCCTAACTACTCAGTCTACTCTTAATTTCTTCTCTACTCTCTGTGTTTCTCCTTGTTTTACTGCCTTATATCTCCTACCTCCTGCATTGCCCATCACCTTATCTCTACTTTAATCCGGTACTACAATTAGGGTTTCAGGTCTCCCTTATCTTTCTGCATCTCCCTGATTACTCTCTGAAAACCCTTCTTGAGATGTTTTTTTTTTTTTTAATTTTGGATCTCCAATTAATTACCTACCATTTTCAGTTACCTCTTAATTTATGTTCTTTTTCTTTCTGGATTCTAATTACTACTTGATAGGAATGCAGTACTGCTGTTCCCATTTCTCAATGCCCATTAATCACTTTTTACATTTTCCCTTTGTCATGACCCAATCCAAACTACTACCTTAGATCTACTCTCACTTAAAATATCGGAACTGCCTCTATCAATTTTGTATCGCCCTCTAAATATCAGTTCACTGCCCAGTTTTCTTCTTCCAATTTCAAATTTTATGATAATATTACAGTCCCCAAATATATATTTCATTATGTCTCCACTTTTATTTTCCCTCATTTCCTAAATAATTTTACTATAAAAGTCTTCATGAGATGTACAAATTTTTAGCCTAGATTTCACCCCATGCTCCCTCTCTTACAATTCATTTCCTCTGCTTTTATTTTCAGCTTTGTTTTGCATAGCAAACAAGCATCTTCTCTAACTCTGATACATTCTCCTATTATGCTTCTCTTTACAAATTTAGAAGCCTCTCTTATATTCAAAGTTAGTAGCTTTAGTATTCAGCTTCCTTGTCCCACTGCCCCTTTCCATAGCTGGATGGCCTTTTTTCTCTTCTTCCCAAAGTTTAATCACATCCAAACCTATACACACATTTTGTGTTGAAGCTTTTTGTCCTCTTGATCCTACCATAGTGTTAGGATCCTCCTCTCTCATGGTTACTTTTATTTCCTTCTTCCTGCTTTCTTGCTTGTTTCCTTTATCCTGTCCATCTTCTCTCCTCCTTTTTGTACACCCTGCCGTCTATGCTACTTATTATATGCACCTTTAGTGTTTCCTCTAGCCATCCCTGACACTCTATCTCCCTATGCTCTGTGCCTTTTTCTTCCATGTCATGCTGCCTGCCCAGCAGCTATCTGGAATTTTGTAAATAATGTTATGTCATTTGTGAATATTGATATGATTTATACAGAGCTATATATTATGTACTGAGCTTCAAGAATGTAATCACAACATACCCTGCTGGAACATAGAAGATTAACCAGCAAAACTTAAGAATAGTTGAGGTTAAGTTACTTTATAGCTGGGCCATAAACAAGAGATGTTATCTCTCAGTTTCATTGCAGAAGCAGACACAATGTCTAGAGCTAGACATTTCTCTAGTGACTTGAAAGAAAAGTAATCACTAGGTTTAAAATGTAAAGTGTTTTGTTGTTTTACGACTTTCAAGATCTGGCAAACATCTGACAGATATGTATTTTTAACACAGAGATGTGAAATTCTGTTCTGTTTAGCCTGGGAACTGAAGTCATTTGACAAAGGGCGATGTCATCCAAGCTGGTCCAGCAGTAATGTTTGATATTAATTTGGGAACCTCTCTCAGAGAGAGACTGTGCATTTTATATTTTGTCTTGGATCTAGCAAGAACATCCACTCCATCTGCACTTGCTCTGTAAGTAAGATTTAGGGCACGGTATCTCTTTTATATATAGAGAGGAATATAATAAAGTTTAGTTTAGATGTTTTCTGTATTTATTTGAGACTGTCCTTCAATGATGTTTTAAAATATTTCCTGTGATTTTGTACTCTGAAGTTACTGTGTTGATTTACTGAGTATTGTCTTGCTCGTTTATTATTTATTATTAAATATTTTAAACCTATCTTTGTGGCTGATATTTGTGGGACATATTTAAGCTCTTAGAGTACTTGCATATACATTTGGTGACACTGTACAGGCTACTCATAAATGTATTTGCTCTTGGTCAAAACTACCAGTTGGATTAATAGTAACATTACACAGAAGGACTGGGCACCCTTTGTAAGGGCCTTATATTAGTGGATAAGAGTGGCTGGTGGCAGCTGGATCTACGTTATAGTCCGGGAAAAGGGAGCATAGCTAGTAAACCTGTGCCAGCCTTTCCCAGTTGTGTTTGTGTGTGTTTGTATATCAATCAAATCTCAAAGTGTGTGTGTGTGTGTGTGTGTGTGTGTGTGTGTGTGTGTGTGTGTGTGTGTGTGTGTGTGTGTGTGTGTGTGTGTGTGTGTGTGTGTGTGTGTGTGTGTGTGTGTGTGTCAGCTACTTGGGCAGGGACACAAAGCACTGGTTGGACAGAGAGGGTGCTGGAAGTCTTAGCTTGGCCACTTGGCTGAGATCTCAACCCTATAGCTGTGGCAATGGGGAGTCTTATTGGGGATCTAGAGAGACAGGGAGACACCAGCCCCAGAGTGACTGTGATCTATTTGAGCTTTTAAGGGAAATTGTACTTCAGTGTATGTGTACTTGTCATCCTCCCAATGTGTACATCACTTACCTTTTGCCATTAGTAAGGATTGAGGCTCCTTGATTACTGGGCCAGTGCAGGGGCATCACATATTGATTGGTTGGCAGTGCTGGGATATCCACATCACATAGTAATTGGTTGACAGCGGTGAGGTAGCTACATCACATATTAATTGGCTTGTAGTGGTGTGTCTATTAAATTCCTGTAGTCTGTGTACAGTGGTCACTGATGGTGTTTGTACTCTCAATCAGCCATGCAGTAAACATTCAGAGTTTCACATCACAATTGTTTTATTTCTTTTTGGTGGCTTAATTAGTTAGGGAGAGCAGGCAAGCATGTCAGCTGAGGAATATGGCAAGCTGACAAAGAGCAAGTTGGCTGAAATGTGCCAGGCTAAAGGAATATTGCATGCTAACCTGACTAAGTCAGAAATTACTGCAGTTTTAGTCACAGTTGCATCACAGGATAGTAACCAGGAGGACAATCAGACTGGCCTTGGAGATGTACAACTCTCAGAAAATGGACAGTTCAACCTTTTCACAAAGGACTTAAAAATCATCTGGAGTTAAAGAGACTTGAGCTGGAAGCCAAGCATTTGGAAACAGAAGCAGCAGAGAGAGTGAGATATCTAAAGAGTGAGAAAAATGAGAAACTGCAACATCTGAAAGCTGAGGAAAATGAGAAACTGTGACCCCTGGAAGCTGATGAGAAGGAGAGGCAGAGGCAACATGAAAAGGAAGTGCTGACTCTTCGCCAGAGTCATGGAGGTAATGGGGAAGGGAGTAAATGAACCCCAGAAGCAACATAGGTCAGTAAATTTCTTCCACAATTTACAGAGGGGGATATTTTTGATAGTTTCATTCATATGTTTGAGATGGTATGTAAACAGTATGATGTTGTTGAAGGGCTCTGGGTACGGTTCCTGAGTCCATTACTCCATGGCAAAGCTGTAACTGCTATTTCTAAATTGTCTGATACTGATTGCTTAAATTATAATATTGTAAAAAAATGTTTGCTAGAATGCTTTAAGTTAACATCTGAAGCTTATAGGAAAATGTTTTGTGAGCATAGACACAAGGCAGATGAAAGTGTATGTGAATATATTGCTGAACTAAGCACTTATTTTCATAGATAGGTGAGTGGATGTCAGGTCACCGATTCTGAAGGGCTGGCAGACCTTTTGGTGAGGGAACAAGCCCTTAGCACTTTGCCTGAGGACATGAGAGTCTGGTTATCTGATAAGTCAATGCAATACTGCAAATGAGCTGGGAAGAAGGGAGATCTATACCTAGTAAGCAGCACATCACTGCACAGGAAAAGGACACCCACTGCTGCTCATAGGCCTAAGGGAGCCCATGGTGAGCAGCCCAGACTGTCCCAACAGAGTCTGCCAATAGCAGGGGAAGCCACTAGTCCATGTACATGTTCAGGACCAAGGGTTAAATGTTTTAAATGCAACAAGTGTGACCATGTAGCATATAGATGTCCACAGTGGCAAGGTGGGGAGCAAAAGGTGGGAGAGCCAGTAAGTGGGAATGACAAAATGCCAGCAGTAAGTTGCCTCGAGACAACAAGGGTACCAAACTACCACAAGAGGTTATATCCTATCTTAGTGGATTGGAAAGAGGCCACTGCTAAGAGACTCATTCTCTGACCTAACCATTGTGAAGCCTGCAATGGTTAAAAAGGTGCACTACTTGCTTGGGTGGTCTACTCTAGTCAGAGCTTTAGGAGGGACCCCATTCCAAATATGTATGGCTAGGGTTCACCTTGATTGGGAAGATGGAAAAGGAAGCCAGCAAGTAGGTGTGTTTGAGGATATCACTGAAGATGTCCTGATAGGGAATGATTTGGATAATGCAGTACCCTGTGTGCATGCAGTTACATGCAGTCAGGCTTGGAGACAAGCATGGGGATTTCTTAGCCTGGGGAAGACCCAGACTGATTGCACACTTGCAGCCAAGACTGGTAAGATGGTTACTTCAGAGAGGGAGCTACCCTGTAGCAATGAGACTGAAAGTGAGCCACAGCTGCTTGTGGGTACTGATGTTCCCTTGTACAGAGTGACTGCAAGGGCAGAGGTGAGTATAGTACCCAGGCTTACAGTGAGGCACCACTGTCAGAGAACACCTGGGTTCTTGTGGAAGGGGAGCTGGAAAGGGTTACTAAGAGAGAGCTGAGACAGGCTCAGCTCTCAGACCTTACATTTCAAGGCCTGCAGTTGGTAGCTAGTGAGGCACTTGATTCTCAATGGAAGGGGGAATCTGTATACTGGGACAAAATGTTACTGTGCAGAGAGTGGACCCCTGAGGGCTAGAGGGTGAGATAATACAGCAGTTGGTAGTGCCCATAGCCTATCATATGGCACTTCTAGTCATAGCCGTTATTCCCTTCACAGGTCACATGGGCATAAAACGTACAAAGAGACATATTACACAGAACTTCTATTAGCCTGGGATTTCTAGAGATGTAACAGGATACTGCAGGATCTGTGAGCAGTGCTATGTAGGCAAGGCAGGAGACAGGGTGAAAGCTACTTTGATGCCTTTAACTGTGACTGAGGAGCCATTTCAGATGGTAGCTATGGATATTGTGGGGCCTCTGAGTACCCCAAGTTCCAGAGGGAAAAAGTATATCCTAATCATAGTAGATTATGCAACCAGATACCCTGAGGCAGTGGTTCTGTCCTCCATTGAAGCAGAAAAAGTGGCAAATGCTTTGTCAGAGATTTTCAGCCTTGTAGGTTTCCCAAAAGAAATACTGACTAACAGAGGTGCCAATTTCATGTCAGACCTGCTGGCTTGTCTGTGGAAGTACTGTGGGGTGAAGCAGCTAAAGACTGCCCCCTGCCATCCCCAGACTAATGGTTTTGCTGATAGGTTAAACTCTACATTCAAGGCCATGCTACAGGCATTTGCAGACCAGTTCAAGAGGGAGTGGGACAAATGTTTGCCCCATCTGTTTTTTACTTACAGAGAGGTTCCCCAGGAATCCACAGGTTTTTCAGCCTTTGAGTTGCTGTATGGGCATAGTCTGAGGGGACCTCTAGGAGTCTGTTGTGGAATATGTCCTAAACCTCAGGACAAGGCTCAGGTAACTCATGGGCTTGGCCCAGGAGGACCTGGCAGAAGCCCAACAGCAAGAAAAGGTCTGGTATGACAGGAATGATCAAGATAGAGAGTGTGCTGTAGGGCAGCAGGTAATGGTTTTCATTCCTGTCAGACAGAACAAGCTGCAGGCAGCTTAGGAGGGACCCTAAAATGTGGTAAGGAAGGTCAGTGATGTTAACTACATGGTATAACTGCTAGGCAGGAGGCAGGGACACAAATTGTACCATGTTAACATGATGAAATCTTTCCATTATAGAGGCCCTTGTGCTGTGGATGGCAGGTGGAGTCTGAGGGGGATCTGGTGACTGATCTCCTCAGTGAGATTTGATATGACACCTCAGTGGAAGGGGTAACAATATCCCAGCCATTATCCCCTACCCAGGTTCCAGAAATCTGAGCAGTGTTACAGGAGTTTGGGGACATGTTCACTGAGAAATCAGGGTGCAGTCATCTGATGCAGCACCATGCGAATACAGGACCCTAAAGGCCTATTAAGCAGGCCCCTTATAGGGTGCCTGAGAGAATCAAACAGACTCTGAGTGAGGAGATACAGGAAATGTTGGAACTAGAGGTAATTCAGGATTCCAGCAGTCCCTGGGCCTCCCCAGTGATGTTGGTACCAAAGAAGGATGGCAGCACCAGGTTCTGTGTGAACTACAGGAAACTAAATAGTCACACAGAGTCAGATGCTTACCCCATGCCTAGGGCAGATGAAGCTCTAGAGCAGCTGGGTGGGGTTAAGTATCTTATCACCATTGATCTTATCAAGGGTTATTGGCAGGTGCCCTTGACTCCCAGTGCTAGAGAGAGGTCAGCCTTTGTGACTCATTTTGGCTTGTATGAGTTCACGAATATGCCCTTTGAGATGAAAAATGCCCCAGTGACTTTCCAGAGGCTGGTTGATCATATCCTAGCAGGTTCAGGAGATTTTGCCCTTGCTTACCTAGATGATATTGCCATCTACAGCCATTCCTGGCAAGAGCACCTTCAGCATGTCAGGGAGGTGCTGAAATGATTACAGAGTACAGGGCTCACCATTAAGCCCAGAAAATGTCAGGTGGGTATGGCAGAGGTCTCCTACTTGAGACATACAGTGGGGAGTGGTAAGATCAGGCAAGAACCTTCCAAAGTGAAGCTATTCAGGCATGACCTGCCCCTGTTACCAAAAAGTAGGTGAGGGCATATTTAGAGACAGCAGGGTACAACAGAAAGTTTGTCCCCAATTATAGTACCATGTCTGCTCCCCCCACAGACCTGACAAGGAAAAACAGGCCAGATAAGGTAATTTGGACCCCAGCATGTTAGCAAGCATTCCAGAAGCTTAAAGGAGCTTTCGGATGACCCACTGTCTTAGCCAGTCTAGATTACAGCAAATAATTTGTTGTGCAGGTGGATGCTTCAAACCATGGGCTGGGGGCTATACTTAGCCAGATCTCATCAGAGGGAGAAGTGCACCCAGTAGTATATCTCAGTCACTGGCTCCAACCCAGGTAGGAATGCTATGCAGCTGTAGAAAAGGAATGCCTAGCCATAGTGTGGGCACTGCAAAAACTTCATCCTTATCTGTATGGAAGGAAATTCTCTGTATTTACAGACCACAATCCCTTAACATGGCTACATCAAGCCAACCAGCAAACTGCCAAGTTACTAAGGTGGAGCCTATGGTTGCAAGCATATGATATGACAGTGCAGTACCACACTTAGGTTAACAATGCCAATGCAGATGGGTTCTCAAGTCAGGGAATGGGGTAAGGTATTCCCAGATAGGCTCAACCATCTCAAGCAACATTTCACAAGGATCACTTGAAAAACTAGCATGAGTTTTTTTTGGGGGGGGTGTCACACTGCCAGCCCAGCTATCTGGAATTTTGTAAGTAATTCTATGTCATTTATGAGTATTGATATGACATACAGAACTGAATGTTATGTACTGAGCTTCAAGAATGTAACCACAGCATACCCTGCTGGATCATAGAAGATTAACCTCCAAAACTTAAGAATAGTTTAGGTTAGGTTACTTTATAGCTGAGTCATATTCAACAGATGTTATCTCTCAATTTCAATGCAGAAGCAGACACAATGTCTAGAGCTAGAAGTTCTTCTATTTTCTTGAAAGGAAAGTAATTACTAGGTTTAAAATGTAAAGTGTTTTATTATTTTACAACTTCCAAGATCTGGCAAACATCTGAGACATATGTATTTTTAACACAGAGATGTAAAATTCTGTTAAGTTTCTGTTTATCCTGGGAACTGACGTTAGATGAAAAAGGGTGATGTTATCCAAGCTGGCCCAGCAGTAATGTATGATATTAATTTGGGAACTCTCTCAAAGAGAGACTGCATTTTTTTGTCCCGGACTTAGCAAGAAAATCCATTCATCAGCGCCATCTGCACTTGTTCTGTAAGTAAGATTTAGGACATAGTATCTCTTTTAGATATAGATAGGAATATAGTAAAGATTAGTTTAGATGGTTTTTGTATTTATTTGAGACTGTCCTGCAATGTTGTTTTAAAATATTTCCTGTGATTTTGAACTCTGAAGTTACTGTGTTGATTGATTGAGTATTGTTTTGTTCTTTTATTATTTATTATTACATATTTTAAACCTATGTTTGTGGCTGATATTTGTGAGACATATTTAAGCTCTTAGAGTACTTCCATATGTATTTGGTGACACTGCACAGGCCACTCCTAAATAGCCTTGCTCTTGGTCAAAACTGCCATTTGGATTAATAGTAATATTACACAGTAGGACTGGACACCCTTTGTAAGGTCCTTATAGTAGCTGATAAGGGTGGCTGGTGGCAGCTGGAACTAACTTACAGTCTGGGCAAAAGGGGGCATAGCTAGTGAACCTGTGCCAGCCTTTCCCAGGTGTGTTTGTGTTTGTATATCAATCAAGTCTCAAAGTGTGTGTGTGTGTGTGTGTGTGTGTGTGTGTGTGTGTGTGTGTGTGTGTGTGTGTGTGTGTGTGTGTGTGAGTTACTTGGGCAGGGACACAAAGCACTGGTTAGACAGAGAGGCTGCTGGAGGTCCTAACTTGGCTACTCGGCTAAGATCTCAACCCTATAGCTGTGCCAGTGGGGAGTCTTATTGGGGATCTGGAGAGAGATGGAAAAGCCAGCCCCAAACTGACTGATCTCTGTGTGCTCTTAAGGGAAGTTGTACTTTACTGTGTGTACTTGTCATCCTCCCAATGTGTACATCCTTTAGCTGTTGCCAATGGTGAGGATTGAGGCTCCTTGATTACTGGACTAGTGCAGAGGTGTCACCGCCCACTATGTAGATGCTTTCTTCCATGATTTCTTGGCCTGTCTGTAGGTCTTCTTGTGTTTGCTAGTGTATTACCTGCATGAAGCATTTCTATTTTGGTTTGTGCACCCTTTCTGTTTGGCTTTCTGTAGTATTTGTTTTCTTTCTTTCCTACCCTTGTCATTATTTCCAGTATTCACCTCCTTCTTTCCATCTTATATCTATGACTCTACCTTTACTGCTTCATAATTTAGGGACTGCATTATCTCTCATTCCACTGTCCCTTCCCCTGTTGCCTAAAGGTCACAGGACACCAGCTATTTCTTGGTGGTATTTATGAGTCTTTATGTTCTTTCTGACAGTTCCCTTTCTCTTCCTCTCATTCTACCTATATCTAATATTCCCCCTCTTCCAGTGTCTCCCTGTTTGTGTGCATCTGTGTGCATACCTTTGCTAATGCTATGCATGAAGTGTGAGGGACAATGCTAAAATGGCCAGGTCTGATAGGGCTAGCATCTCATTCACAGATTGCTAATGAGCTGGTAATGAGGTCTTTCTTGCTGCATACATACTTGTTCCTTAACTGGATTCTCTCACCTTTGTATTAATTGATTGATCACATGAGCATGGAACATTTTTTTGAATCCTTGAGATCATTTCACCATTGATTTTGCAATCATAATTTATGTAATTTCTGCCAATCCTCATCATAACAAGTGCAAAAGTATGCACTTTTTAAGACTGACTTGGAAATTTGTATTTTCTTTTTTCTCTTTTCTTGAAGTATTGATATTTCCCACTTTGCAATGTTTGGCACAGTAGTACAGTGACTGATGGGCTCTCAAAGAAGAAATTCATGCCACTATTGAACTTTGAACATACACTACAGTAGGAGTGACAGAAAGTAGATAAAGAACGTTCAGGCAAGTAGGAAGTACTGTGATTAACGAGGGATACTTATTCTAGTCTGTATATTAAGATTACTCCTCACTGATGGAGTTACCTCACTTGCCTCTAATCCTAGAGGGAATTCTGTGAGGATTCATTGGAACTCTGTGTAGAAGAAGAAGGTATCATAAGAGTGTGGAAAAGAAGCCTATTTTACTGAGGAAGGAATTGCCAAATCGGATTTACCCTACATATTCCTGAAAGGCAGAAAATTCTTCGAGTTTTATAGGTTTTGTGTCAAATGTTGGTGTGCCCCTAGTCAAGAGATACAGGTACCTGAAGAATTGAGAAAATGTTTTCTAATATTGCTGAGATAAAATACCAGCTTAGTAATTAAGTAAAACCTGCAAATAGTGTTGCACACTTTTTTGGTAAAGTACTGCAACTCATTTTCTGTTTCTGTTTCTGTTTATGTTTAAACTATTCATGTGCTATCAGTAAAGCTATATTTACTACTGAGAGTTATGGTCTAAGTGTATTTTGTGAATAAAAACAACCATAAATATGGTAGAGAATGTGGACAAATATTTTATTACTGATGCTGATAATCATCTATGCAATACAACATTGTGCAACTGGAGCTATGTGTGCAGTGGTTTGAAGAGGGGGTGGAACACATCCCAGTGACTAAGAAATATTCACCACAATGTTTTTCTTTTTTCTTTTAGTTGTTACAATATTGTACTGCTTGTATGTGTGTGCTTTCATACAGTAATCTGTGACTGAATAGAGAATTTTCTGTTAAAAGAATTGTTGCTAAGAGTACAGGCCTTGTTAACTGTGTATACTACAGTTTTATAATAATTATTAGGTAGACTGCAGAAACTGTGTGTAGCTCCATTGTAAAAGAAGTAATTAAAATATTGATAAAGTCTGTTACAGCTCCTGATGAATGACTGACCAAAATGGCAGAGAATATTGCAGGTGCTACAGCAGCTACTAGTTAACAATTGATAAGTCTGGCTGTAGATAGAGCAGCCTTAAAGGAAACGTTCTCCTCTTCTAACCAACAATATTCATCAGATGATCACAATTCAGCAATGACTACCCATTTTGATAGGCTAAATAACATCTGAGTTGGGAACTTCAAGAAAGAAGCGTGGTCCAGATGATGATTTACAGGCCTACAGACCTACCTCATAGTGTTCAAGAGGTACAGAGAAAGGGAGAACCGGCCTGAATGCTATCATCTCAGTTTATCGGTAAATCATCGAGAGCCTGCATGGGCTTGATGGACATGATACACATAATTATAAGAAAGAAAGGAAGAAAGAACTTTTAGTCAGGGCTTAGGTTTCACCTGAAATTCAGACATGCAGATGTCATAATGGGACCTTCAACAATGACTAACCAGTAAGATCGCAAACAGCAAATTCAACGCACATTTTTTAATTGTGGTTAGAACCTAGTATAAATAATTTCAACAAAATTTTAGAAGTTCTGACTGTAGGCAAAGTTAAGTGGGCATACCACCTAGTAATTTAATTACATGCACAGCCCATAGCCACCACACATCTTCTTATAAGTTAGCTGTTTCAGTGGAATGTCTGTTGTAAAAGGGAAACTTTAAGACTGAATTACATACACCAGAAACTAATACTAATTCATCACTTAGACGTGTACTTGGCTACAAACAAAAAAGACACATCCAGTTATTTTATTTATTTGTTTGTTTGTCTGCATCCATTTGTTGTTTCAGATAGTCATATAAGTTATAATATGAAGTGAGAAACAACGAGAAAGTTAATGTTGACCAGAAAGAATGTCTGGAGAATAAATGGTAGAGGAGATTGCTATGTGATGTGTTACTTTTATGAAGAAGTGGAGGGTAAATGGGAAAGGGTTTGTTTTACATAGAAAACATCTCAGAGGTTAGTTTTATGCCATTAACAGTTATAGGATGAGTAACAGGGGGGAAACAACAAAGTAGTATATGAAGGGTGCCAATGAACTTATTATTTCACATTATGATAGAGCAGTGCTGGTTCTGGGTTATATATACTGTTTGCTTAGTAATGAATATAGAAATGGATGTTTCATTTATGGTCTTAGTGGAAATGGTGTTAAATATGGATGCTATGAAGGTGCAGAGAAATCTTGGGGTGAGAATTTTATTTTGGTTGAGTAATCCTACATGTCTAGCTGGATAGCATCGCTGTATCATACTTTGAAGTTTGTTTATCAGGTTTGTGAAGGATGGTATAGATAAGTTTTAGTTAATTTAGTAGTACTGCCTTGAAATAATTTTTTTTAAAAGTGTTAAAAAGGTAGAGTTAGGTAAGTATTGCCCAACCAGTGATAGTATACTGAAAGGCATAACTATGTGGCAAGACTGTTACATTGGGGATTGCGCAAACATTATAATACTGAAGTAGCTGAAAAATGCTGGAAACATAAGCCACAAACCATTATACAAAATGATGAAGTCTTTTATAACATGGGAACGCTCATTACCAACACATCAAAAAATAGATGCGAGAAAACCAGATATAGTAGTCCATGAAAAGAAGATAAAAGTAGCATAGATCATTGAAATGGTTATACCCGATGACTATAGAGTCTTGTGCATAGAGAGACACAAAGTCATAAAATACCAGGATTTGCAGGCAGAAATGAATGCAATATGGAAGAAGCTTACCCAGACAGTTCCAATAGTAGTAAGAGCAACGGGTCTTATATAAAAGAATTTACAATCATAGTTAGATATGTATGTAAATTAGTAAATAAATCATACTTAGATATGTTACTGATATATATAAATCCATAAGAATTGCAAAAGGAGTCATTATTGGGCACATTGCAGTGCTGCGAAGAGCACTTCTGGCTAACAGCAAAGATTGAAACAATACTAATTTCATGAACTTTAATCGTACTTTGACTTAGGAATGGGGTCCATTCCTGTCATGATATTAGAAACCCAAAAACTTGGAGAAATTAAAAAAAGTGAAAGACCTTATAAACTACAACATAAAACATCTTATAAAACTTGACCCCCATCAATTTGGCTTTGTTAAAGGTAGATCCTGTTTTATAAATCTGGTAAATTTTTTAAGAGGGCAATTCAAGCCGTGGATGGTGGTTGGTCATTTTTTCCAAAGAACATACCACAACGTTGCAAAATTGTTTGATACCATACCACATGCCAGCATTATCAACTAGCTAAATGCACTTCAAATTGATCTCTACATAGTTAAATGGAGAGCTAATTGACTAAAATACAGAACCCACACTGTAATGGTGATAGGAGCAGCATCAGAGAGCATAAAAGTAACCAGTGTGATACCATGGGTTCCTTGCTAGGTGCTTTGTTATAAAGCATATACATTTCTGACCCTCACATCAAAAATCAGGAACTCTGGTTAACCAAGTTTGCCAATGAATGTAAACTTGGTGTTATACCTAAATCCCCTATGTAGAAGCTACAAAGTGAACTTACACATGATATTATCTGGCACTCTGACAACTGGCTAAAACTAAAATGCTGTAGTTATTTATTGACTGGGTTACTTCCACTAGGCCAGTGTCCAGTTTTCAGGGGGGGCCCAATGTGGCATTCTTACTCTCTAGGAGAAATTTGGCAAGGACACTTCCTCTACTATTTTTTTCAGTAAGCGCCATGGGATCTTTTATATCCACCTGAGCTACCATCAAATCAAACAGATGGGACTTGACATGTTGTCAAAAGGAAGGCACACTCAAGAATGCAGCACCCCAAGTCTTCTGCTGCACTGCAAAATCAATACTGTAAATCAGTCCAAGTACCTGATCTGGGACTAGAACACATAGCCTTCTGATCTTCCATAACCAAAGGCAAGTGAGTTAACTGTTAAGTTATCAACAATGGCAGTATTGCTGCAGCTGGCAAACAAGCCCTCCAGCCAGCTTATAGTACAGAAAACAGCCCACTGCAAAATGAAACCTCAGAACATGGATAGACCACTCTCTCTGCTTTGATCATCGTGTTGCAGTAGTTGTCAGGAAATCCTTTTGTCTGGCATAGCTGATGGCAAAGGGTATTTCCTCTAGGTCCTAAGAAGTTATGCCCCCTCAATATTCTGCCCTGATCAAGCCCATCATGGAATACAATGCTCCCTTTGGGGTGACAAACAGTTAAAGAGACCCCAAAGGTTCCTAACAAAAAAGATCATGGGAGTGAAGGACTTGAACTGTCAAATAAGGCTGGAGGCCTTGTCCCTGTATTCAGTGTCCCACAGACTCTTTAAGGTTGATCTTTGTATTGCCTTCTGGACCATTATGTATCTGGCAGTCCAAGACCTCTTATTTCTCCACATATCAAGCAGTTCTGTAAACACTAGAACCAGAGATCTGAACCTGTTGCAACAAATAAATGATGGTGGAGAGACATTTATTTTATTTTTATTTATTTATTTTATTTTACATTTGTTGACCAGGCTAGTCCAGCTGGATATATGTCCATTTTCAGTGGAGGCCCGGGGAGAAAAGCTCCGCAAATTACAACAACATAAAAGGTCAAGACAAAGACAATAACAGTATAATTTGGTACATAAGAAGACATATTTACTATATAGCAATGGATCCTTCTCTGGGACAAACTTCCTCTTCAGATCAAGCAGTGTGACACGTTGTCTTCTTTTAATAAGGAATTAGACAATTGCATGGGTATTTATCAATCCATTCCAGGTATGACTGGCCTATTAATCCTTGAAAATGGGTAAGGTCCAAGGGTGGGTACTGGCAAGGGAAATGGCCACATGGTTGAGATGCCTTCTGTACTCTATGATTGTGTGATAAGGAGCATCTGCAGTCTGACAAGGATGGTCTTTTGAGGAAAACTGACATCTGAACTGACCTGGCAGATGAACCTAGCCAGACAACTTGGATTGCCACTGCTAGAGAATGGTGTAAACATTGCCTGGATGAGTGGCAGAGATACAGCCAGATGCTGTGTGCCACTAGGAGGCAGACATATTACTGTCCTCCTGTGAGTATATACTACCTTTGAGCTCACTGTTGTACATGTACAGCGCCAAGTATTATTTTCTTTGTTACGGCAGTTGTTATCCAGCAATTATCAATGAAATGCATAACTGCTCCATGGTATCTATTTCATACTGCTAAAGCCTATATAGATGTTATTGCAGCCATAATTATTACTTGTATTTTTTTTGCAAACATGAGTGTCACTATTTTTTATTATTATTATTTCCAGAAGTTACTCTATTCTCCCATTTTTCCAGTGTTGCATGCCGTTTTATGTTACATAACAAAAGAGGTTACACATTCTCTGTAGATGATGTTGCATAATACAGCAGCTTGACATTTCACTTCAGAACAATGGTAGACTATTAAAGGGGTCATGTACACACAGTTGTGCATTTATCCTGTTACAATCACAGATTTCTAGCTGGTATGGACTTTGATATTGAAGGTGCACTACATATGGGACATGTTTAGTAACATCATCATCATCTTCTTTCAGCTGTTCCCGTTAGGGGTCGCCACAGCAGATCATCTGTTTCCATTTCTTCCTGTCCTCTGCACCATGCTCTTTCACACCAACCGCCTGCATGTCCTCTCTCACCACATCCATAAACCTTATCTTAGGCCTTCCTCTTTTCCTCTTACCTGGCAGCTCCATCCTTAGCATCCTTTTCCCAATATACCCATCATCCCTCCTCAGCACATGTCCAGACCATCGCAATCTCGTCTCTCTTACTTTGTCTCCAAACTGTCCAACATGAGCTGACACACTAATATACTGATTCCTAATCCTGTCCATGCTAGTCACACCCAGTGCAAATCTTAACATCTTTAACTCTGCCACATCCAGCTCTGACTCCTGCTTTTTCGTCACTGCCACCGTCTCTAACCCATATAACATAGCTGGTCTCACTACCCTCTTGTAGACCTTCCCTTTCAATCTTACTGGTACCCGTCTGTCACAAATCACTCCTGACACTCTTCTCCACCCATTCCAGCCTGCCTAGTGTACTCTCTTCTTCACCTCTCTTCCACACTCACCATTACTCTGAACTGTTGATCCCAAGTACTTAAACTCATCCACCTTTACCAACTCTGCTCCCTGCATCCTCACCTCACATTTACACACATATATTCTGTTTTAGCCAGGCTGACCTTCATTCCTCTCCTCTCTAAAGCATATCTCCACCTCTCCAGGGTCACCTCAACCTACTCCCTACTCTCACTGCATATCACAATGTCGTCTGCAAACATCATAGTCCATGGGGCCTCCTGTCTGATCTCATCTGTCATCCTGTCCATCACTGTTTAGTAACATACTCTTACTAATTATTCCAGACCAATGGTTTCTTTGTCCATGTCATACTGACCATGCTCTTAACTCTCACTGGTGGTATATCAGTTGTGCTACCCACCTACCCTCAAGGATGTACGCCTACTATTTCATTCAGTATCCCATAATCTAGAACATTTTTGACATATTTCCTGCCAACCATTTGTATTTTATGACTAACTGAATGCATCTGGTTTTCTAACAATGCTTTTCTTATTCTTTTCTTTTTTAGCACCTGAAAAACTATAAACAAAATGGATATGCATCTAAAATGACTGGAATGCTTGGCTGACCGGCCTGGTATGTTTGGTTCTTTTTAATGGTAATATTACATTTAAATTGTTAGCTTTGGCAGTGCATGCAGGCATTGTTTTCTTCTAATTTTCCCTCCTTCTGCAGATACAGAACAGACTACAGTAACTCCTCTGCTGCTGGTCCTTGCCACAGTTCATGATTACAGTAAAGAGCATCCCGTGGCTACCTTGTCTGGGAGAAGTAGAGCCTCTTCCCCAACTGGTGACCTAGGATATGCAACCTTACCTGGACAGACAGATAGAGTTGTAGGCAGTGCATACCTACATATAAATATTTCAAGCACAGCATTAATGCCCTTCTAGCCTGCCAATATAGCAAAACACTTGTTCCCATAGTAAGTGTCCAGGCTGTTCTTAAAAAGATCTAAACTAGTACTTGCTTTAATGTAATTTGGTAGTCTGTTCCATGCATCAGCTTCTCTTTCAGAGAACCAATTAGTACACTTATCATGCCTATATAATCTTCTACATAAGTTGTCTGGTGATTCTCTACTAACCCCAGACAGTCCCAGAGGTAGTTGTCTCTAAATGCCCTATATACACCCTATTTACCTAAATAAGGTCTCCTCTTATATATCTATATGAAATACTGTACAAGTTCAGATCTTTCATAATAACTTACATTTTCTCAAACATGGATGCTCTTTTATATTTCTGCCATATTCTTTACAGTTTACTCATACTTGTTTTTTTGTTTTCTTATAAGGTTTCCATATTGTTATTACATACTCTAGTTTGGGTTTAATGTAACTAACAAACAATGACTTCATCATTTCTGATTTCATAGACTTTAGGTTCATAGGTTCATAGGTTGGTACTAGGCTATCGGCCCTAGGGCCTATACAAGCCTAGCCATAACAATTCCCTGATTATTTCTTCCCACACAATTTACTTCCCTGGACCCCTGTCTAGCAGGGCAACTGATGTGATCCCCGGGGTGAATTTCCTTTCTCCCATCCAGTCATCAAGGTTCCTTTTGAAGAGGGCCAAAGAGGCGGTCTGCTTGACATGTATGGGTAGTCTATTCCAGAGTTTGGGGAGTCTCTGGGTCAGGAACCTATCTCTCCAGCATAGAAATATTTTATACAGCCTATAGCTCTATAACTATCACTAACCAACTGGTTGATGTGATTTAGACTAACTCAAAGCTCGATCTACCCATATACACAGGTCCTTGAATGAATCTACAATTTCAGTCACTGTGCTGTATTAAATATTTACCTTTCAATTCATGTCTCCCAACTCTCATATGCTTATTTTTTATGTATTGATCAGCATATCATTCTCCTGTGCCCAAATGATCAATTTAGTCAAGTTAGTATGCAGACATGCCCTATCTGTAGCACATGTAATCAGTTTACCCAATTTCAAGTCATCTGCATACAGACTGTAGAACACCTCAGATAAAAAAGATAGACCTGACAGATACAATCTAAATAAGTAAGGGCTAGGACAGAACCCTGTGGGACACCCTGACTGTAACCAAGAATTTCACCTGTCCAGTTCCTGTATGATACTTGCCATGTCCTATTTGTAGCTATCCATCATATCATGAGCACATTAATACCTAGTTGTTCTAATTTATTGGTCCGTGTTTTGTGTATGACTCTGTCAAATGCTGAAGTCAAATCTATATAAATAACATCACAGCACAAAGTTTCATTCAGAGCTGTTATTATATGGCTATAGACCATCATATTACAGGTGTTAATAGATTTATTTTCGACATATGCATGCTGATATATGGTTTCAAGCCCCAGCCTTTCCAGTTCTGACAGTAACTTATCCAATCTTACATTCTCCATTATTTTTCCACAACATGAAAGCAATCTTAAGCATCCATATCACTCTGGGTTTGTTCTACTCTCCTTTTCCTTAAAGACATGTTTAATAAGTATGTGCATCCAGTCTTCAGGAATCTCCATTATTTATAAGACACAGTAAATAATAGATATAATGGTCAAGGAGGTGGTGCAGAAGGCAGTGGGGAGACAATGGGAACCATACCAGCAGCCCCTTCAGATGGTTCATAGGTTCATAGGTTCATAGGTTCATAGGTTCATACTAGGCTATCTGCCCGAGGGCATTTACAAGCCTAGCCCATAGTTTTGTGGCTTACGCCACCCCTTTAGTATGGGGAACTATACCCATTATTTTGCTGTGCCTCTGTTGAGCAGTGACACTGAGGTAATCCCTGGGGTATATCTGCGATCTCCCATCCATTGGTCAAGATTTATCTTGAACAAGGCCAGCGAGGTGCTCTGCCTCACATATACCGGGATTTTATTCCACAGCATAGGGAGTCTTTGGGTGATGAATCTATCCCTCCAGCACGTCCTATTAATAGCCGTGTTGAGGTTTAAGTCTCCCGCCCTTGTGACTCTGACAGATCTAGATTTTTTGAGGTGAAGCATATTCATCAAATCTGGGTTTGACATGGCCTTGTATGTTAGGCAAAGGTCACCTCTGAGCAAGCGGTAAGCGACTGAATAGAGCTGGAGTTCTTTCAGTCGGGCAGCATAGGACAGATGTTTGAGACCCTTTATCCTTTTGGTGAGGAACTTTTGTGGCCTCTCCAGCTGCTGCAAGTGTCGGGTCAGATACATTCCGAATGGGGCATTGTACTCAATCATTGGTCTGATGAGTGATGAGTATAGGGAGACTATGACCTCATTTTGTTGGGTAGACCTTTTTCTACTGGTGTCTTTTGGCACAACAATATGGAGCAGACATGTCCCATACATGTTCCAGACATGAAGCAGACCTGCCCCACCCATGCCTCATACATGGAGCAGACATGCACCAGACATGTTCCAGACATGGAACAGACAGAGGCCAGCTTCCCATAAAGCCCTGGGAATTACTACCCTTTCTACTTTCTGAGTTGTTTAGCTTATAAACCTGTTCTCATATCCCCAACCCATCCTGTAAGAACTTACTATTCGTCATATTGTCTTATTTCCATTACTTGTGCATTATCACACATCTTTCCCCATTACCAGTTGTCCACCCTCTGTCTGTCTGGCTTCCCCTTATTTGACAACACTTTATTGTGTTCTCATCCACCCATGACTGTCAGTCTTTATTTGTTGTGCCTACCCCTCTTTCCTAAGTGATGTACTTAACCTGATTTCCCCTTCTTTGCTTCACATGTTATAGAAAATGGATCTCTATCCCCACAAAACAATAATGTACCTTTCTGTCCCACCTCACCAAGTTCATTGCTCTAATTCTTCTGTTTCACTTGTCTTTTCTTTCCCCTTTTCCTACTTTTTGTTAATTAATTTCCTAATTTATAATATTTAATAAACAGGTGCCCCCATAAGGACACCTTCTTTTTAACTGCACTGTTAATGTGTATAACTCTATCACAAAGCTGCATTTAATATGAGAGTTTTCAAAGAAGTCTTTTGATAATTATTCAGAACTGCATTTTATGACTTTCTTTTGATACTTACAAGTTCATTTCAGTTTTGCATATGTGCATGTTCTGTATATAGGTGCAATGTTTTTCTTTTTCTGCATACTTTTATTTGCCTTGCACTCTTTCAGCCCTGCACAGTTTTAGTGGATGGGCCTTCTTTAGCTGCGCACATGTGAAAACTAGCAGCCCTGGTTTGCACAAACTGCATTGGCATATCAACATAGCATCACTGTTAGCAGATTCATCTTGTGCACTTGTGCAGTGTAAGACTATGAATATCATCCTCAGTTTCAAGGAGCATGGTCATAATTCTCACTATGTGTGTGTAAGTTATGTGTGTACATAGAAAGAAGAGATAGTGGTTCATAAACCAAGCGGAAATACAGACCTTTCTAGGTAAAGTCTTCACTCTACTTTGTATAGAGCCTAACCTAACTCATAACGTAATGACTGATGAAGACTTACTACAATATAAGGAGCCTTGGATACTGTGTTGTGGGAAAAAGTAAGTTAGATACACATAGCTTTAGTAACAACAAAGATGTCAAGTTAGAAACCTTAAAAGCCTCAAAAATCCAGGTCTACATGGGAGATATAGGTGAATCTGGTACTGTGTTGTGCCAAAAGACACCAGTAGAAAATGTCATATTTCTTTTTCATATGCACATGAGATTTTTAACAAGTTGTAATCACCAAACAAGGTAAAGTTACATGCAAAGGAATTGGCTACATATGAAGCTCTGCCCTGCATATCATAGAAGCACCATTGTAACATATTAGAGGGTATTTTCTATGGTAGTTTCTAGTTTCTATATTGCAGAGTCTGGCAATGATGTACATATACCTGGAGATGTGACATAGTGACTCTAGTGCCTGTCCCACTCCTTAGTGGGGATCAATCCTCAACTGAGGGAGCAGTAGGTGAGAGAGTGAAAAATGGTCCAGCTGTAGTTGAATCTCCACCATTGTTTACTGTTTTATTATTGGGTATGTTCACCACAAGCCAACAAGACAAGGGTGCACAGTGTCATCATATATTGCAATTGCCCTCTTTTGTGCAGGCAGCATTGGGCATTAATTGGCAGATGTGCAGGCTTGTGATCCAATGACAGTCTAATGCCCCGCAGTCCTTAATGGAACTGGTAGGTATATTACATAGCTTTTATTGTTTTTCGATGAGATGTTAAACTGAGGTCCCATCTACCTGAGTTAGTGATAGCTCTGGTGGATGTAAAAAAATCACATGGTACCTATCAAATATTGTAGGAAGAAGTTCTCTGATGCCATGGCCAAATTTGTCCTAGTAGTAAAAATACCACTTCAGGTCTCCCCTGAAAAAAGGCCACTACCCTAGAGGGGCTTACTTGGTCCACAAAGGAAAAATAAATATAAACAAATAAATGCTGCAACATATGTCAACATATAAACTGAGCCTTTAGAAGAAATTCAGGAAGGGAAAGATGAATGTTTTACTGAACAAAAAGATAGAGAGGGAGAGAAGAATCTAAA
Source organism: Protopterus annectens (assembly GCF_019279795.1). Taxonomy (NCBI): domain Eukaryota; kingdom Metazoa; phylum Chordata; order Ceratodontiformes; family Protopteridae; genus Protopterus; species Protopterus annectens. Next base: position 277,290,038 of record NC_056729.1, on the reverse strand, counting down.
CAAAGGCCGATGTTTCTTTCTGCTATACATATACAAACAGCTAATCAAGTACACAAGCAGGACTCTAAGGCTACATAAAGTAGGTGCAAAGCTGGACAGGAGAAAAGAAAACTGCAGGCTAATGAATATTATTTTCAGGAGTTACCATTTACAGAGGATGAGTCTTATGAGGAAGAAAAGGATGTACAATCGTTATAGGAAATGAAGCTATATTCTCCACCTCACATCAGGATACTGATGAAAGTAATACTGGCCTGGATGACTTCCACATAAGTCATATCAATTTTATGAAGGACCAGTGGGAGGATAACACATTAAGTATGCCCAGAGAGAGAAGACAGCAAGAGTGGAGGAGGAGCTGATCAAACAGAACAGACACATTTTGGATCCATACTTTCAGCTAAGAATTACTTGATTTACAGAGTAACTCAAGCAAAAGGACAGATAGTGAAGTATCTGTTAGCACCATATCACTTTAGATTCCTTGCTTCAGGTAGTCATCTAAGGATGAATAAGACTAAGTTAGAGTTTTTACTAGATATTACTGACCTGGTGTCATGAAAGAAATAATATTTGTGTGCAGCCTGTCTGGTGTGCCGAGGGAAGCACCTCATCCCTCTGGTACCATTTTCTATACCAGATGTACTATTTGAGTGATAGTCATGGGCATAACAGGGCCACTTGTAAAGCAGAATAGAACTCACCAGTACACACAGAAACAGTGTCCTTATGGAGAGACTGATTGACTCATCTATAACAAGAGATCTTTTACTGTTGCTTTTTTTGTGAGGGTAGAAACTCCAAAAGACTTTACTAGCCAAGGTAGCCCGTGTATGTTTAGTGCAATGCATTAACCTTGCCAGTTCTTTAGGCTGAAATGATTAAGAACATATATATATATATATATATATATATATATATATATATATATATATAGCATCTGCAAACAGATGGGCTAGTTAAACATTTTAACAAAATTTTAAAGTAGGTACTTCAGAAAGCTACAGAAAAAAAATGAAAAGATGAGGAAACCAACTGCTTCCATACCTTCTCTTTAGTGGAGACAAGAATGCCAAGTCTCAACTCGGTTCAGTCCATTTCACCTATTATATGGCAAATACATCTCAAGCTTGCTAAATTTTGAAAAAGAAACTCAGAAAGAGGAAAACAATCCTTCTAGGAGTGTAATAAGGCACTTCAGAGCATTGCAGGATAGATTAAGAACTATAATGCCTATAATCAGGCAACATATAGAGCTAGCACAGAAAATCCAATAGATAACTTATAATTAAAATGCTTGCCATAGAGAAATCAAACAGGCAGGCTGAGTACTTGCCTTAGTACCCACCACTGAAAACAACTTTATTGACAAATAGCAAAGCCCATTTGAAGTGATAGAGAAGGTAGAGGAAGTAAATTACAAAATAAGACAAACTGGCAAGAAGAAACCAGAACAGCTGTATCATATAAATGTATTAAATTCTTAGAGAGAAGATGAAATTTCTGTAGCAAATGTTTCCTGAAGAGATTGAAGCTCACACACTATGTCACAAAGTTATGAAAGATGAAATAATGTCAGTGGCTCAGAGACAGGAAGATAAACAATTTATACTCAGAAATATGGACCTATTTTCAGAAATGCCTGGCAGAATTAACTTAATCCATCACCACACTGAGACCACTCTTGGTGAAAAGATAAATTTGAAATGAGAAAAGATAGCAAAGTACTAGTGCAAAGCATTTAAGGAAGAAATACAGAAAATGCTTAAGCTTGAGGTCACTGAGGAATCACAGAGTGAGTGGGATAGCCTAATTTTTTTCTAGTTCCCATACCTAATTGGACTGTAAGATCTTGCAATGACTTCAGAAAACTGAAAAGTATTTTCAAATTTTATTCCTATACAATGCCTAGAGTAGATGAATTAGGCTCCTAGGTTAGTACTCGGTTAACTGCCCTTGCAGGCCATTTTCAGCCTAGTCAAGTTTCCCATTTGGTGCTTAGAATTCCCTGTTTCATTTAGTGTTGAGATTAACTTTACCCATTCATGAACAAAATAATCTCTAGTGATAGTAATTAGGATCATATGACAAATATCTGGAAGGACCAAATCATCAGTTAAATTATTTAGAAGCTGCCTCTGCCCATTAGTAGTACAGGGAGGAGCCCTTAAATACATTTACTATTACACATCCATAGATCAGGCTTTATTTTGATTGGGAGTCTGTTCCAGGGCAATGGTATCCTCTATGAGATACACATCCATCCAGGCCATTCTGTGCTGTTACAGAATAGGTTTATATCCCAGGAACAAGTGTTTCTAATGCTATTTAACTTTTTTTTTTTCCAAAATGTTTTTATTCATTTTATAACACAATAGTTTAACAGTATAGTAACAAAAAAAAACTATATACAATGTCCATAACAACTAAAAAAGCAATATATATAAGAGAACATATAATATTTCTCTAACATCTTAGACAATTTTGTCCAAGCAATTAAATGATGAGTTGTGTTGTTAGTCCATGCTTTTATAGTAGCAATCTCATTCTTACAAACGTATGTCACAAGATGAATAAACTCAACTTTAAAGACAGAAGTAGATTGGGATTTTCAATTTTTAGTAACAATTTTCCTTGCTGTAGAGGAAAATATACTGTAGTAAAAATGTTTGTTTTTTAAGAATGACTTCAGGAACAGGAATATTGAAAAGGATAAGGGAGTCAGAAATTATACAGTTCCCATTCCATAGAGCTTTACAAAGATATTTAAAGTGTAACCAAAATGGGGAAATTATTTTGCAATTAACAACCATATGTAGCCAGTCAGCATCAGGGTGTCCACATTTCCAGTATTTCATTTCATCTTTCTTGTACATTATTGCTAGTCTATGTGAGGTGAAAAAACATCTATGTAAAAATTTCCATGTGTATACACGCCAGAACAGAGAAGATGTGGATTCCTTCACCAACTGTAAACAGCGTTTTTTATCTTTTTCTGAGAATACTTGTCTTTTAACTTCACTTGAATAATTCCAAAAAAAAAAACATCTGTTTTGTTATAATCATTTCTGAGAATTTTATAAATAACAAATATGTATGAAGTGTTCTTGGGTGAGCTGTTAATAATTGTTTAGATAAAATCCAAGATGTTTAAGTTACTCTTACTGTAGGCCTCTAATGAGGGTGCAAGCTTAGTATGTATAAAATCCTTACAAGTTTGGATGTCCAGCCAATTGCAATTTTGTAAACTATATCTGCTGATCAAATAGTCTGCAGAACTTATTTTATTAGCTGAGAGAAATTGATTCCAATATAATAGATCACCCTTCTTAGATTCTAACATTTTCTGATTATCAAAAGATATCAAACATTCATAAAAGCAATATGAAATATAATTATTAATAAATTCTCAACTAATTGATTAGAAAACATAAGCTTTTTAAACAACAGCAATATCTGGCTTATAAGAGGTGTGGGAACAAGTTTTGTCCTTTCACTTTGAATGTATATTTTTAAAATCCATATAAAGATGTTTGCATGTATTTGAGTATATGTTTCAAGCAATATCCTATTGCTATTAAGAAGTAAGGTTTCATGTATTGATTTCCAATATGATGTATAAAAAGTGTTATTCCAAAGCAACACTATGTTAATAAATGCAGAGTTTAAATAAAAATCAATATTTGGAATCCCTATACCTAGTTCATCCCAATTTGTGCTGTGCCAGAGAAGAGACATTCTTGTTTTCATGGGATACCAAAGGAAGTTGAGTAATAAGTTATTCATTTTCTGTTTAATTTTGACAGGTGAGGCAATTATTAGAGCTTGGCCAATGAATAAGATTTTAGGTAACAGTATCATTTTGATTAAAGTTAGTCTGTCTGCAAATGTGAAGAAGAGTCTGTTCCAACTGTCTGTTAGACTAGTAATTGAGTTTATAAGTTGTTAGAAATAAGATGTGACGGATTTTTTATAATTAGATTCAATAATGATACCTAGATATTCAATATGTGTGCCTTCCCAGTTTATGTCTCATTTTGATCTAAGTTTCATAGTAACATTGTTATTCACTAGAAGCACCTGAGTATTGTTGTGATCGAATTTTAAACCAGAGATGTTTGCAAAGGAATCTAGATTATGTAATAGGTGATCTATTGAATTTTCAGTATCATTAGAAGTATTTAATAGGTCATCAGCAAACAGTTGTATCTTGGATATAATTTGTCTGACACTTTATATCCTTTAACGCTGTCATTATTTCTAACATAATTTGCAAGAGGCGTAATAGCCAGGGCAAAGAGTAATGGAGAGAGGGGGCACCTCTGATTAGTCGGTCTATATCAGAAGATCAAAACTCCAAAGAACAAATGCACTTTAATCGAACACTAATAATCAAAAGCACATTATATCAAAGGTACAGAACAGTGACTTTTCCCAGGGAAAAAAAATCACTGGGCCTTTGTTGGGATTTTGCCATTTCCTCCACTGTGGTGCAATCTTAGAGTTGGTATATTTAAGTAGGGGGTGTGGGTGTGCAATGCCCCCCAACTTTATTTTGTCTGTGGATTTTATTTTTTTTTTTTGGAGCAGCGATTTTTTTCCCTGGGAAAAAAAATCACTGTTCTGTATGTTCGATATTGTGTGGTTTTGAGTATTAGCATTTGATTAAAGAGCGTTTGCTTTTTTGGTGTTTTGATCTTCTAATATAGACCCCTGTTCAGTACCTCTTAATATTTTGAATGGGCTAGATAGATAAGATCCAACCTTTCATAAGCTATGAATTTTTCATATAATTTTTGAATTAATCTTATGAAGTTTGGGGAGAAATTGTATGTTTGCAGAGCTTTACACAGATATGGCCAACTTAGGGAGTTGAACGCTTTATCTATATCAAGGCTTAAAATAGAAAGCTATTTTTTTTTCTTGTTTGCTAAGTATATTAAGGACAGTAATCTAATTACATTGTCTTGTACCTTTCTGTTTTTGATAAACCTGGTTTGGTCTTCATGAAGTAATTTTGAAAGATTATTATTTAATAACTGCTAAGATAGATATGAATATCTTGTAATCAATGTTAAGCAAATAAATTGGCCTGTATGATGTGCAAAGGTTGGGCTGTTTATTTGGTATTAAGATGAGAGAGATTATAGAATAGGTCCATGAGGGGGATGTTTGCTGTAGTTTTATCTTTTTGGAATGCAATAAGATTTTCAAGATGTTATCAGGTAAGAGTTTGTAAAATTCCAGAATTAGACCATCCAGCCCTGGTGCCTTTTTTGTCTTATGATTTTGTATTTGTTCCTTTAATTCTTTAAAGGAAAAGGATTTATCGATGTTATTAATATTGTGTTTGGATAGCTTCTTTTGAATATTATTATCAAGAAAGTTGTCTATACTTTTATCACTTGTAGATGAGTTATTCTTATTAATCTTCTTGTAATGGTTTTTAAAACACAATAAGATATTTTTAGATCTGTAACTTTGATAGTCTGATTATGTCTAGTGTATATTATTTCTTTTATATGACTGTTTTCATTTAAATGTCTAGATTTAATTGCAATCCTGTGCATACTCCTGGGATTAATTGAGTAGGATTGTAATCTGATTTTTCCCAGATTTATTGATATTTTATGCTGCATAATATCCTGATATTCCTTGTTCAGTTTACATATGTCAGCTAATGCAGATTTGTCATTTGATGTAAGTTTTAGTTTTAGTTCATCAATTTCTTTTTGTATGTCTACCAATTTTTTATCCCACTCTTTCCTTTTATTTATGTACCAACCTTTGACTTTACCGTGTAAGACTACCTTTAAAGTGTCCCATAGGATAATATCTGAAACCTCTCCATTATTACTGGCATCTAGGTAAAGCTTTACTTCATCTAGAAACCATTCTTTAAATCCTTGTACTGTTACTAGGTAAGCAGGCAGTCTCTGGCAGAAGTTTAAGAGTCAATATTAAGTGTTATATTGAAGATGATAGCATTGTGGTCAGACATAGGGCATGATAACAGCATCACATTATCAGTTTTGGCCAGTAAAGAACTGGTTACTAAGACTTTGTCTATGTTGGTCTGTGTGCCAATTCTCTAGTGAGAATACTTCAGGGAGGATAATATTTTTATACCGTCAATGTCAATTAGGTTTCAGTCTTTTATGTAGCTGTTCAAGTGCTTGGCAACAGGGTACATCTTGAAGGGCTTAGAGCTTGTGATATCAGTGAAGGACAATATATAATTAAAATCCCCTGCTAATAGCAGCTCACCTTTAGACTTCAATGTTATGGTGTCTAAATGTTTTTTTCACAGTTTTAGTCCCAATACCCAGTATCCAGTAGGTGTTTGCAAAAGTGTACATCTTTTTATCTAGTTTTAGTATGACTAAAGCAAGCATACCATCACTGCTTTAGTATGTCAGCTATTTCTGGAATTCTCATTAACTGTCTCTGTAAAATTAGGACACCTTTTCGTTTGTGGTTGTGATGTGAACTTATCAAAATCTTATGATCCTTAACTCATTACCTCCAGTAGAGCTCTTTTGAGTGTGTGCCTTTAGTTCTCAGTGGGTGTGGCTTCATCCTTTAAAAAATGAAGTTATCACCTTGCAGGTCCAACAAATACAAATTAACAGAGATCATATATTAATACAGTTGTGTTTGCCATCATGTATGCTTCAAAATGAAATATTCTGATATATTATATGTAGCATGGTTTTGGAATTATTAATGCAAATATGAACAGGCAATATTTGACGCCTAGGGGTGCAGTAGGAGGTAACTGCAGAAATGCCTGGAGATGTCAAGCGGCTATAATGAGTTAAAGGTTCATTTGTTTATATCTTCTGTTACTAAGTGGGATTCCTAAATGAATGCAAAATCTGCTTTATGTAGCATTAAATATTTGTTGACACTACTCTTTTTCATGGGTTTTTTCAACCCATTGACATTAATAGATATAATGTTAAATATTATCATTTAATGAAGACTGTTATTGTAAGTAAAATTGAACAGTGCTTCCTTGATTCATTATGACAAATGCATTTTTTAAAACTGTTATAGACAATTTAAAAACTATTTGAAAATAAAATTATATATTTTAATAACCATCTGCATGGATAAAGTATATCCAGGCTTACTATATCTCTCATAGAAGACACAAACTAACCCTCTCGTGACTTGAAATGGGATTTCCTAGCTACTGCAGGTTAATAGTAAGTAGAAAGGAAACTGCTTATACATTAAAAACACACAAAAGGAAAAATGTATTTTAATATACTATGTATGAATGAACTAAGAACACAAAGCTGTATACAATTTTCAAAATTCTTTTTATCTAAACAGGCTAACTAAGATAACTTGATTAATCCTAATAATTATTTGTTGCTATGAATAAATACAGGACTGTAATGTCATTAAAGCAGACAGGAAAAATGACGCATTTAAAGCTGTCACTGCCAGAAACATATTTGTAATTCTTATTTAAATATAAATGTAATTCACATTAAATAAATCACTATTTACAGTAAAATATATGTGTATAAGCAGGAGCGGCCTTGGCTCGACTGCTGCCCCAGGCAAAGGGGCTCCATGGCACCCCCCCACCACACCACCTGGTGCCCCCATCCTGGTCAACCTACAACAAATAGATACTGGAAAAGTGACCCTACTAGAGTGGCGCCCTAGGCGGCCACATGGTTCGCCTATGCCTAAGGCCGGCTATGCTTATAAGACTTTTTTAGATAAAAAAATAATTGCTAAATGAATGAAAACACAGTTCAAATGATCAGTCTTGAATATTACTGGCTGTTAGAATCCAGTCAAGAGAAACAGGTTCAGAGGTCACGCCTACTTCCTGGAAGACAGCACAGGTTATTTCTTATGAGTCTGCGAGCTAACTGACGCCTTTAGAAGCTTCAGCTTGTTATAAAAGTTGTCAAAATTCCATCAAAAAAGTAAGTAGGTTTACTGGTTTCAATGTTTAAATAATCACAGTACTTTAACCACTCAACAAGTAATAAATGAGTTTAGTATACTTGAAATAGACAGAACAGAACTCCAAAAAATACTACAATATGCAAGTGATTTATGTAGAATTATTAATGATTCAAACTTTAATACTATACCTAAGTTCATAAAATATATGCAAGAATTGATTTATGGAAATCATAATAAGCTAATTTCTATATCTAAATTATACAAAATTTTAATAGTGTATAAAACCAAAATAGGTCAAAATGTGAACATTTTAACAAAGGGCTTGACAATAAATCTATCACCTGAAGGTATGAATGACCTTTTGTTGTCAGTTAAGCTAACCTCAAACTTTCAGATATGGAAAATCTTCACATGGAAATATTTACATAGAGCCTTTTATACACCATATAAAATAGCCAAAATTGACCCTACCCAAAAGCCCACATGCTGGAGATGTACTTTAAACTGCGAGGCAGATTGGATACATATATTTTATGATTGCATTAAAAAATTCTGGGAAGATATTAATAGATTTCTTCAAGCCATTTATAATGATAAATTTGTTCTAACAAAATCTTTAATTTTTCTGAATGTAGATGACTCAGTAACTATGAGTAAAAGTGATCAATATCTTCTATGGTCTATTCTGGCTGTAGCCAGAAAATGTATAACAAGAAAATGGAAATCCACAGTCTCTCCAAGTTATGAAGACTTCATATCTCTATTAAAGGAATCTGCACAAAAAGAAATAAAAGTCAAAGAAGAAAGATTTTTTTCCAGACGTTAGACAGACAATCCTTGGAATAAATTACAAAAGGATAGAATTTCTTCTACATGAAATTGAAATGTCATAAACAAAGATGGACTTATGTGAATATATGCCAGTAAAGGTTATACTTGTTCTATGGGATTATTCCCCTTTGTAACTTTGTTGGTTAATCCTTTTCATTGGACCACCTGTAAATATTGTACATATTGTTATAGTTATTAACTATTTTCTTTTATTTTGAATTGTAATTTAAATTTACTGTATCATAATTTGTCTATAAACAAAAAAAATAAAAATTATTTAGCAAAAAAAAAAAAAAAAGTAAGTAGCTGGGAATTTTCTAGTGAAGCCTTTTAGCATAACTTGTAAAATGATGAATAGTTAAAATAAAGGCTCCAAATTACAAGCCATACATAGCTATAAGATATTTTAGCTAAATGGAGCACATTACAGAAATTCAGTTAAATAGTAAATGTACATATAATAATAAAATGTCACCACTTTCTTTTTAATTACTTAACAGTAACACATCAAGCATTTCTTTCTCCTGCAGTGATTAAATACTATGACACTAGGATTAAAATAGAAAGGGAAGGCACATACATGAAGAAATAAGTATAGGATATAAAAGAAATATATATAAATATATGAAATGAGTAAGTGATAATATACCATTTCGCTAGTGCTATGCCATGTATATAAAGAGATAAAAATATAAAATAGTAGTTTGCAGTTGGAAGATTTTTATTTACTTGAATTTTGAGTAATGTATATTATTTATAAAGTTGTCATTGTTCTGGGAAAGATAACAGGAGAGACAAAAGTTACATTACCTTCTCTTTATGACTCCACACTATTTAGAAGGGAGAAAACTAAAACTTGCATGAAATGTGAAGTTATGTATAATCATTTGTCTCTGGGTTTCTTATTTTCTTTAATAGTCTACTCATTTTTTGAAGCTTGTCTTTTTAAGTTTATTGAAGAATCCATGGGTTCAGGTTTTTTTTTTGGACAGATGTGGATGCTTCATCAAGAGATTCAAACGTTTTCTTTCTTTCTTTCTGGCAGGGATAGTCTTATTCTTGCTGAAAATATGAGTTGTGCTTTGATTCCTTCCTTTTTTAATGATTTTATTAGAGGGACAGATGCTCTTCTTTTGGACATTACAAGGAGTGAAAAGTCATTGTCAAACCTGATAGTTTGGTCACCAATTTTTAATGGAGTAAGGGGCCAGGCAGTTCTTAAGACAAAGTATTTGTCTTGAATGGAGATAAATCTTACAATAATATATCTTGGACGGCTGTTTTTACTGGATACAGAAGTTGTAGTTAAAAGACCTGTGTGCCCATTCAATCCCAAAGGACAGTACTTCGGGTAGGCTTAGGATTTTAGGAGTCCAAGAAGTCAGGAAATTAATCATATTGTCCCCCTCCATCTGCTCCAGGATACCATAGATTTGTATGCTGTTTTCCTGGTTCTATTCTCAATGTTGTCTATCTTTTCAATGAGTCTGGTGTTTTCCTTGAAGAAGAAAGTCTATGTTATTCTCGCTTTCTGTTAACCTATAGTCTATATCTGTTACAGAATATTCCAAAGTAGCAATCTGGGCAGTTTGTTGTTTAAGGACTTCATTTAAAATGATTATTTGTTTGTAGGTATCTTCTTTCATATTGTCCACATTTAAGTTTTAATTTGTTTATTTTACCCACCACATCTTGAACTGTAGTAAGGATTGCTTGTATTTCTTTCTTCATTGGTGTTTCTTGCTGAGAAAATTTGGAGCTGCTCATCTTCTTTTGTGAATGTGGTTTCAATGTCCCTTTTATTTGAAAGTTTGACAGGAAAATATGAAACTTTTACCTTAAAAATTACAATAACTCTTAGCTTACAACTTCCAGAATTTGATTTTAATAGTTTCAGGTCTTTGTTGGTGAAATTAAATAAAAAATCCTGTCAGAAAAAAATGAAGACTGCAGAGCTCAAGAACTCTGCTGTTTTTCAGCTTGCCATCCAAGCCACCCCCCCCCCTGCTATTTAACTTTCTGATGTGTAACAGGTTCACCAGTATTGGGACAGAGAATGCCTTGTATGCCAGACACAAGTTACTTCTTACCAATCTGCAAGAGACCCAGTAGAGCGACAGGGCTTTGAGGCAATACAAGTAGGCCAAATTGCTTAAGCCTAGTATCCCTTTTGTAAGATATATCTGTGGTTATTCCACCTGCTGCAAGTATCTAGACAGAAACATGTCAAAAGGGACATTATATCCAATGACTGGCCTGAGTTAAGGGGGGCAATGACATCTTTGGACTTGTAATGAATCCCTTCAATGAGCTGCACGATACAGAGGGATTTCCTCACCACAGTGTTCACATTTTGGTTGAAAGTGAAGTTACTGTCCATATAATTTCCCAGATCCTGAACAACTGTGTCAACTGGTTTGGGTGAGTTATCAATGCAGCAGCTCTCCAGGGCAGTCAACTTCCCAAAGGATACAATAATGCATTTTTTGGCATTTAGCTTTTGACCATGATTATGGCGCCAGTTGTTTGTTTGGGATAAGTAATCCTGCAGGATGGCTAACACTTATGGTGATTCAGCAACAGCACCAAGCTTCCAGTCAGTTGCAAACTTGGTCAGCCAGAGTTCCATAGCATTGGTTTTAACTTCTGAGAAGTAGATGCCAGACAGGAGAGGATTTTACTTTTGTTTAACAGTGAGGTAGGAGAGGAGTATGGTTATGTTGTAACAAACAAGGAGCATCAGGGAAAGCAATACTTACTGTAGCATTGTGAAGGTTGGTTAAGTGTAACAATGCAGCAATCAAGAGGGGCATGGTAAATCTGTAAGTGCAGCTTTAAACACACTAATAGTGCACCGAACAAATAAGCTTACAACAGAATTACAGTTTTAGCAGCTGAATGATCACAAATCCTACAGCAAAAATTCACACTTCCGCAATTACAATTAGATCTACAATATTATGACACCAGACCAGGTCAAAATTACCAGTGCATATAGTTATGACAAAAAAGCAGTGTAATGTTTATAAACTCACAGATGAGGCATGGATCCTGCAAGTATATCACAATACAGACAATAAGACTGCCACCTTTGGAAATTTCCAAAGATGGACTTTTTTGTATGAGATTTTTGTAGGACAGACCTTACCCATCACCAGTGCAGCAGAATTGTTTATGCTGTTTCATATGGTATTTATGTGTTTCATGTACAAAATAATTGTGTTACACAACTACTAAAGAAACTGTAGGAAATATTTTTGTCCTAAAATCTCAGGACATTTGCTATTTATCATTTTTTTTTCAAGACACAACTGCTCAAAGATGGAGTCCTGATGAAAGATGGACAGTTGGCAACCCTAACAGCCAATATTCCAACCAGATCTATGAGACTATGGCACCAGAAAAGGTTGAAAAATAGGGTACAAACAAGTTTCTGTCAAGTTTGGACTTTACCAAGGGTCATTGACAAGTGTAAGTCATTCTAGAGGACAAGGAGAAAACAGCAGCTTCCATGATGGACAGACGTTTTCACTACAATGCCATACCATTTGACCTTCATGGAGCCCCCTGCAAAATGTTAGAGGTTTATGAGCTACATTTTTAAGGCCACAGCTTACATTGATAACAACATTTCTTACAGGACTGGGAAAGGCATTTCACCAAGATCAAAACCATTCTAAATTCGTTATATCAAACTATGTTAACAGACAACCCCACTAAATGCAAATGCAACATAGCCAAATCCTGGTACATAGAGTATTTCATAGGAAGAAGAATAGTAAAACAAAGGAACAGAAAACAGAAGGCAGTCTTTTCTAAAGGATCCAGGAGAGATGAGCTGACAGCCCATGTGTCAAGAAGATATCTCTTTGAAAGTTCAAACCTCAAGGAAAAAACAGGAAAGTACCTCTATTACAATGCATTTAAATTTACTTAGTGTTTTCTGTAGTCATAACTTATTTTTACTGAATTTACCACTTTCACAGTTTGTTTGTCTAAGGTTGTTTATATTAAATTTACAACAGTTGTCTGTCTGTCAGTGTGTTAGATATCATCTTCATTTTTTTAATATGTGTTCGCCCTGTGCTTTTTCAATTTTTTCCCTACCTTTACATTAATTTGACATTTACAGTGTGCTAGAAAGCATCTCAATTTTGTTAAACTAAGTCCTCTCCCTGCACTTTTCAGTACCTTTATATTAAATTGCAGTTTCAGTTAGTTTTCTTGTCAGGATGTTAGCTTGCTGAGAGCAACAGTTGTTCAGTGACAGAAAATACTTTGCTGTTGTTTATGAGGGGTGGTTATTGTTAGCTGGAGATGTAGCTGCATTTTTATTGGTTCTTTCACTTTATCCCCTCAGTTTAATAGCATTGTGTTGTGTTCTACACAGTACCATGCAAAGCTGTATTAGATAGATGCAGGCAAATTTAGTTTCTTTTCCTGTCTTATAATCCATAAGTAATCTGACATGCTATTAAGAACTGTACTAAGCTGGATCTAGGACTATTGAACGAAAGTTCAATAGTTCGAATCCACAATAACCGAACGCACTTTAACAAAAGCGCTTTCACCAAAAAAGCACTTTCGTTAAAGTGCGTTCAAAAAAAACAATAAATCTTTTATGCAGGGGGGTAAGCACCCCTGCACCCCCCGTGTGGGGGGGCTGTGCCCCCCAACCCCCCTACTTTTATATTCTCACTCCAAGGTCGCACTACAGTGGAGAAAAGGGAATTCTCCCTTAACCGCACCGTAGTGCGACTGGCACAACCAGCATACATAACCGAAAGTGCTGCTTCGGTGAACAGCACTTTCGGTTATGTATGTTCGGTGATTTCTATTTCGGCAAAAATTGCTGTCGGTGATCTGTACAGATCCCACTAAGCCATATTGCAATGTTGTACTTCTAAGCTACCGTCATAGCCAATCTAGACTGAAATATTTACTGCATACTGTTTTCTGATGCTTGTACTAAATGTTATGTATACTTATCATCTTATCTTGAATCAATAATTTAAACATGGTACTGAAATATTATTGTCTTCTCTTAGTCTCATGTAACACCCACTAAACCGAACTCATAGCTAATCTAGGTTTAGATATTTAGTGCATACTGTTATTTTACTGATACTTTAATCCAGTAACAGAAGCTTTATAATCTGCACCTATTCTTCCTTATATCCCTTGAACCCTTAATCTGCAGTGGAAGGTTAGCCAGTAAGTCCTCCATGTTTGCCAATCTCATAGCACTTGGTATACTCAGACAATGCAAAATTACCTGATGCTCACAGATAATGATCGTTTACTTAACTCATCACAGTATTTTTGTGAAAGATGCATGAACTAGGCAAAATGCAAGACCTCACTCTTATAACCAAATGCATCCTGTGAGCATTACTCACCCACACTATCTGCCACACATAACATACTAAATTATCATATGCTGTGGTAGTTAAAGAATCCATGCCCAAGCCTAAGTAGTATTGTAGGAATAAGGTCCAGTGTAAACCAAGCATTTCATGCTAGTTAGTGAAAACATAGCTAAAAGTCATCAGGAAACTGCGTATTTTAAAACTTTAACACTAAAACAATCTAAAAAACAAAAGGAGATGTATCACTGATCAGCGACTCCATATTTAGGCTACTGATTTCACACTTATAGGACTAGATGAAAGCAGGGTGACAATGAATTATCTATCAGGAGACAAGATTGTCATGTTTCATGGGTTGACACAGACAAATATGATTATGATATGATGGTGGCATATGGCAGAGTAAATAATCTGGCAGATAAAATCCTGAAGGATATGCGTAAAGATATGGCAAAACTTTGTATGCATGTCACAAATGCAGTAAAGATCCTAGTTTTGAGTTGAATCCTTCCATCACTAAGAATGATGTCAAAGTATAAAGAAAAAATGACTGGCATTAATAATTTGTTAAATTCTTGGTGTCATTCTAAAGTAGTTATAATATGTGTCAACATGGGATGATGTGACTGACAACCATATTAGCGTCACCAAACTCTACTTGGACCTCTGATTTTAAGACTTCCACATACTAGCAAAAGCTTTTGTTGACCCCATTGTGACTTTTTAAGGCAAAGTCCATCTCATGAACCTCTTAACTAAACTTCCAAAAAAAGCTAACAAATGGATAACAAGTTGGCTTTACTTAATACCACAAGTCTAAACAATAAACAATTAACTGCTGGACCTTAAGGCATTCTTGCATTTGGAGGACATCTGTGTATGTATTGTTACTGGAACCTGGCTTAAGACCCCATACAGCACTCAATCAGTACTTTGGTTTTGCGCTTACTCTTCATTTAGAACAGACAGAAACTGTGGTGGCATATCAATATTTGTTAGAGACCACAGTACACTGAAACAGATATGTAGAGACCCACAAATGGAATTCATAAAGATTTAAATGAAACTAAATAAGATTATCTATCAGATCATAGCATGCTAGAGGATCCCCCCATATACCCCCAGAAAATGATGTAACATTCTTAAGTATTTTTCATAAACTCCATATAAGTAGGAGCTCTATTATCCTAGATGACTTTAACTAGCCAATGATAAACTGGAGAACTTTTATCACCAATATAGAATATGCACACGTGTTCTTATATTATATGAACAAGAACCTCTGGACCATATTTTTAAGGAATTATCTAGGGGACAGAATACTTGACCTGGTCATAACAAGCTTAGCATTTGAATGAACCACTCCAAAGGTATCTTCCTCAATGGTCAAGTCAGATCACAAACAAGTAACCTTCTCCCCCAAAATCTCCAAACCATCAGAAGTAAATTTCACAGAATCTTAAGATTTCAAATGTACACATATCCAACAGTTTTAAGATGATGTCTCCAAACTCAAGCATAATTGTATCACCCAAAATGTTGATACTGCAAAGGTTTATGCTGAAAAGCTCTGCTCCTTCCTGGACAAATGTATTAACTAGGGTTTCCAAGATAGCTGCACACTGATCAACAGCATAATTTCAACTATCCCAGTGTGAAAAAAGAAACAGAGAAATAAAGCCTAGTAACTCTGGTAGGTTTAGTAAATTCAGTTACTGAGTAGTAAACACACTGCCTGGATACCAGCAAACGAGAAACGTATATAACCTGAAAGAAAATCAACTAGAAGAGATAGAAAGAAAACACTGACTGAGAAGAATCCTGCAGCTGTTCAGCAAAAAGCAGTTCAAGTTCCTGCTTTGGTACAAGACATGGCTTCCAGTAATCTAGAGGAAAAAATAAATAAAATGTCCTCAGAGCTAATTAAAACATTGCAGGAGTATATCAACTCAAATAACAAAAGGTTAGAAAAACTGGAAGAAACTTGAAACAGTTTTCAGTTACTGAAAAAAATTAGAGGTTGAAATGAAGAAAAGGCTGGCTGATTATGAGACTGCTCAAAAAGAGCTGTTTCAAAAAATGACAGAGTTAGAGGGCAGAGCACTCACAGAAAATCTAAGATTTTCTGCTATACCAGAGAAACTGGAAGGAACAGATTGTATTAATTTATGAAAGCACAAATAAATAACTGAACTGGCATTCCACAGCAAAATTTGTTATTTGAAAGGGCACATAGTGTGCATGCTCCAAACCTGGCCATAAGAAAGCAGCCAAAACCTGTATTAGTAAAGATGCAATCATACAGCAGAAAGTGTTGATCCTGACAAAACTGGCAGAAGGGCAAAATATTAAAAATGGTGACAGTAGAGTTTTGAGGGAAATGATTACTGTGCACCAAATAGAAGAGAAGCAAATTTGTCTCAGTAATAGGAAATGTTGAGAGGCAGGTGTGAGATTCAAGGTACTGTATCCAGCTGTCTTCAAAATATTTTTTTTCCTGGAGGATCAAAGTAATAATTTGATTCAGAACAGGCTACAGAGGAAATACAAATGTTTATCCAACAAAAGGTGAACCATCAAACATAAGGGACTCTGCTTCTTATTCTTCTAATAATAAAACTCACAGGCAGACTTTGCCAGAAAACATTTTCCAATGTTGCAAAGGAAAATACTTGAGCACCAGACAAAAGCACAGAGGTGACTAGAAGAAAAAGGAGTACCTTGAACTAAGGGCCATGGCTTAATCTAATAATGACATTTTTGTGTAAACAAGTAAATAAGATGACACTGAATGTGATGAAAAGGTTACTTTTAGTAAATAAATATTCAGTGTGAGCTGAGAAGTCTTCAGCTGAGGGCAACTGTACATTTTATTCTTATGTTTCCATGAAGACAAGCAGACTATAGGGACAAATAATAAAAAACAGAGCACCTTTTTAAGGCTACAAGTTAATGTTTTCTTAAAGCATGTACACTGTTTTTCACATCTGGGAGGGGAATAAAGATAAGGCAAGAACAGACAGCAATTAGTGTAAATAGGAGCATAGGCTTTAACATCTGCATTAGCATGGCTAGCCTTAATTTTATTTTTTTTAATGCCTATGGGTGCAACTATTGATTTGGGACAATTGTTCCTATCAGGAGGGTTAAACTTCATCATTTGAAGATGTACATAGTTTTGTGTGTTTGTTTTAAGTTAATAGGTTATGGGAGTGTTCTGGGGGTGTATTTGGTTTTCTGTTTGAAGGCTTTCATTAAAATTCATAATTTCATTATGTGCAAAATATGGCATTAGTTCAAATGGAGATGACAAAAACAACTGTATAAAGCATCAATGTGCTAACTATTAGTGGATGCATATAACAAAAAGCCATAAATAGACATTAAAAAAGCTGTCATACACAACTTGCAGGAATAATAACTTCTTCTCATAGTGGTTGCACTGTCCATATTTTGTAATGTGAATGGCCTCACAAGTATCGATAAAAAGACAAGAGTACTAACATATATTAAGAAATACAGAGTACAAATAGCAATGCTATAGGAGACACATTTTGAAAGAAGTGAGCATGTGAAGTTGATAAATAAAGGATTTCAGGATGGATGCTCGGCAGAATATCAGGGACAAAGGGAACAGTTGAGCTCCAACAATGGTAGAAGTAGAAAAAATATAATACTGGTAGATTTATGGTAGTAAGGGGCAACTAACAAAGGAGGAGGGTTATCATGGCATATGTTTATATTCCACCTAAAACTGTTATAATGGAGCTTAAAAATATGGGGAGAAATAATTAGCTATCAGTAAGGAATAATAGTTATAGGTGGGGCCTGGAACTTGATTTTCAACAGTGGAGATATATGTGGAGGACCTAGAAAGGAAAATATAACAAATAAGGGGAGATTTCTGAAGAAATTTATTAAAATATTTGGTATATGAGATTAATTCATTAGTAGGAACTCTGAGAGAATTCACTTATTATTGTCTGAGGTACAATAACTGGGATAGACTAGACGGAAATTATATTTCACAGGAGCACATCCATTTAATTGAAAATGTTGTCACAATTCCAATAACTATTTCAGATCATATGCCAATGGCAAATAAGATAAAATGCAGGATAAATGAAGTAAAAATGAGACACTGACACTTCCCCACTTACCTGTTAAAAGAGAGGAACTTAAGGAGTTGGGACTGAAAATTATTTGAGAGATGTTAGGGAAAAGAGAAATTTCTTCAGAAGGCATAGCTCGTGTGCGGGATAAAATGAAAGTGGATTTTGAAAATATTGCAGAAATAAAAGAAAAAGAAATATAGATATAGTTAAGAAGTAACAGCAATTATTTAGATAGACTGGCAAAGGTTAAAGCATGGCAGAATGAGGTGAATTTCATAGAAAAAGAACAGGTGCAACTGCAGAGTGCTACTGAGAAAACAAGGGAGTATCTGAATAACATGCATGAGTTTAGAAAGATTACCATTAAGCAACTGCTTTTTGATAATAACTCCAGAGCACAAAACCCTTTAGCACAACAACTTAGGCATCAGAAAGTAGAAGAGGTTGTTTTCAAACTTAGGGAGGGTTGTTGTCAAACTTAAGGAGCCTATAACAAGAAAAATAATCAGAGCTCTTGTAGAGGTATTAGAGATATTTCGGAAATTTTATGAAAATGTGTATAAAGCAGAGAAATGTGGAAATCAAGAAAATGAAAATATTCATGAAAGACTTAAGTTTGCCAAGGTTAGAGGTAGATGAGGTTGTAATTGATAGTCACATCCCTGAGGACGTGTATGTGAAAGGAGTTAAAATAATTTCCTGTTGCCAGTAGTTATCACTTTTATTTTATTACATTTTGATGTATATACCATTGATAATGTTCATTTTAATTAGTTGGTGCAAGGGTTGTCTGTGGATGAAAGTGATGACATTGCTATCATTCATTCAAGTTAAGCAGTCATTTTAGCTTTGAATAGGTAGCAAGTGACTATATAAGGTAATCTGATATTGGAGGTGTGCATGTTCAATATGTAACTGATGGGTATGGTGATTGTCTGTTATGAAAATGACTGAACAAGTGGGAGAAAGTTTGTAGTGTATCTAAAATGGTAAACCGGTCATATTTCTTTTTCACTTTCTATCAAAGTTGACAATCAGCATTGTCATATATCACTGTTAAATTGTCAAACTGAGTAGTATTGTCATCTAAAAGCACTTGGTTCTCTGGTTGAGATTTTGGCTGTGATTACTTTATAGTGTAATCTGTGTGCTCCCTGTCTCTGTGTTGGTTTTATCTGTATTGTTTTTTTCTCCCAGACCCCCAACTGCATAATATCTGCCTATGGCCATTTGTACTTTTGATTTCATCTCAGTCTAACACCAGAAGGGTACACAGCATGTAGCAATCTCTCTTTGGAGGGACAGGAAGGTATACACTAGTCTCAGATAGGTTTTATATATCCTTGCATTTGTTTCCTCAGTTTATTAGAAAGCTACTGTTTTGCTAGCTTAGAACATTGTGCTTTAGAAACAACTTATTTTTCCTTTAAAGAAGAAATAAGACAAACCTTTTCTGTTGTTCATCATTAAATCAAAAAGTTAAAAAAAGCTCTAAGATTCACCTCAGAGCAGCTATTCTTTGATGACCTTAGGGTGCTTAGAAGCCCCCAGATCCTGCAGCTTAATTTGGTTGCATCATCCAGACTCACTGTAGTACAATCTTGGACAGTTAGGGTTTGTTGAAATCATGGGAGAGCTAACAGGTAAGACAATGTGAAAAAGCAAGAAATAAGTAATCTATATGAATGATACTGGGCAAGATTATTTGATTATAGGAACATATTGGATCCAGTAGTCCAAGAATTCTTATAACTCAAACAATCAAACAGCTCTACTAATTCTGGGG
Source organism: Protopterus annectens (assembly GCF_019279795.1). Lineage (NCBI taxonomy): Eukaryota > Metazoa > Chordata > Ceratodontiformes > Protopteridae > Protopterus > Protopterus annectens. The sequence continues at coordinate 277,270,002 of NC_056729.1, read as the reverse complement.
CCAGACACCTAAATCTACTCCAGCTAATAAATAAAACAGGTTAGAAGGATAGGTTTGTCACACAGTACTTATCCCTTCTCTGGAACAAAGTACATTGTGAAGTTAAGCAGTGTGATACACTGACTGCATTATAAAGGAGATAGACAAGTAGATGGGTATTCCTAAATTTACCCCTGGTAAAGCTGGCCTGACCCTCTTGAAAAGGGAATGGGGAAGGTAATGTAGACGGGCAGGTACTGGCAAGGCAAAAATGGGCTCACAGCTCAGTTGCTTCGCAACACCTATGATCCTATATAAAATTGACCCATACTCCCACCAAAAAAACAAGTCAAAGTTTTTTATTTACATATATATATATATATATATATATATATATATATATATATATATATATATATGTACACACACACACACACACACACACACACACACACACACACATATATCAATTTTAGACTTGGCCATTTATTGCTCAAGTTAAACCCTGACTTTGATATGACAGTGTGCCCCTACTGATCTAAGAGTAGGATTCTATTTGATGCCAACTTGACAGGTATGACAAGCCAGGCATTCCATAAGCTGAAGACATCTGTGAACTGAGTCCATTCCATTAGCCCCAGACTTTTCTAAATGGTTTACAATATTCATCTGAGACTGAAATCAGAGCAGAACTGGAACAAATCACAGAAGGGGTGAAAAATACTCATTTTGTTATATCAGCAGATTCAGTGATTAAAAGAGAATATCTAGAATGCAATCTTTTGTTACTCAAGTATTGTTGCTTGAGCAGTGATTTCTGGCTAGTCACAGAGCATGACACCAATTCAGTAACTCTGTAGCCAATAAAATAGTAATTCCAAGCGTTCTATGTGGCCCTAATTTCTAAAGTATTTTCAGTTTAAAATTTTGCACCATCTGGGTCACCACCATATGAATGCAAATGGGTGGTCAGTGGCCTATGTGAAGCATGGGAAAAGAAAGGCATGCTATTATGGAGCCTAGGCTTCATACTAGGGTGAGCATGAAAGAAGACAGATACAGAGTCATCATCATGCAGGAAACAGGTACTGAACAGCTACTCCAGTCAGCATGTTAAGATTATGCCTCACTAATGTAGGTAGCAGTTATATTTGCTGGCCTGTGATCTTACTGGGAATTCTGGAAGAAGTTCAAGGGACTTTGTGTAGAAAAAGTGGCCATTCTATCTAATTGGAGAAGCCTGTTTTGTGAGTAAGGAACTGCAGCTTATCAAAATGGGATCACCCTACTTAATCAGGAAAGTCAGAAGAGTCTACAAGTTAATGCAGGCTTTTTGTTTTATGTTGGTCTTTCCCTAGTAAATGGATACAGGCTACTGAAAGAGTGAGGAATTGTTTCTTGTTTCTTAATTTTGCCAATGTAAAATGTCTGCATAAAACTTTATCTGTTTTGCTCATAGAAATTTTGTTGTGAAAGGATGCCAGATATTACAACTTGATATTTTAGTAAAAACATTATTTATTACTAAATCTACTGTCTCTGTATAATATCTGCATGAAAACAGCCACAAATATCACAGCATATTTGGTTATCCAGAGCTTATTACCCACTTTTATACATGAGAATAATTGAAAAGAAGTGCTCCCTGCACAGCCAGATCAAGGTCAAATGGGGCCCTAGGCAGAATAATGGTTTGGGACCCTCCTCTCCCCAACAGCCATTCCAGTGTCCCGTTGCTTGGCTATTTCTCTGCAGTTACCATAAACACTGTTCAAAACTCTCAGTATGCATACTGTTTTCTTCTTTATTTCTATAATGATTGCATATATTTGGATTTAATTTAAAACTTTTCTTTCAAACTTTATAGCACAGACACTGATAGACATTTGCTAAACAAAGCAATCCAGTCTCATAGTGAAAACAGACTTTGCATTAAAACTTCTATGCCCTTGAAATTCACATTCACTGAAACAGCATTGGAACCCAAATTCAAAAAAAGCATCTGGCCAGTGGTGGATTAAGTTTACCTTTGGAATGTTTTCAAATCATAGGCCCTTTGCACACATATTTAGGGCCATGCAAACATGCAAGAGTTCTTTGATTCACCTTCCTGGTTGTATTAAATTATATCATTTGTATAATACAGTACCACTTGTTAGAGCATGTTATAAATTTATAGTTTTGAACATTTTTCCAGTAAGCAATAAAAAAAACATATGAACTAATAATGATAAAACTGCCCATTTCAGAACATTTCAACCATAAAGAACCACTCAAACTCCAGTCATTACAATCCACCAATATCAGTCAATATGCAAAATCTCTGTAGAAGTGAGTCATCTGAATAATTTCACATTAAAGAGATCAGTAACTAATGAAGAGGTTGCTGCTAGCAAACAAATTTATTTTTCAGTGTTTCATCTACATATTCAGTGTCTGCTGCCCTTGAAGAATAAATTGCCTGTGTTACATTAAAAAGATGCTAAGCTGGTAATATTGCAATAGGGAATGTATGGCAAACTGAAAACAGGTGCACAATTACTAGGCATCTCAACCAAAGGAGGACATACTCAAGACTGCAGCACCCCTTCCCCCTTAAAATACAACACAATAACAGCAACATGCTGTAGGAATAGAACCCACAGTCTTCTTAGCTAAACAAACATGTTACCTGCTGTGCTACTAACACTGATATTAAAAGTCCTTCTGTCAGCAGTGATACCATTAACTAAACAGTTGTACACTGTAAACAGATTTAGCATGAGCAGCAGTAAATTTCTCTTCCCTTGAAACTCACAGTTCCTTGAAAATGCACTTGAAACTCATTTCCTTGAAAAATGCAACTGAAATTCAGTTCCCTGAAAAACACAGCTTACTAAGTGAGATAGAGGATTCACGCTCTTGTATCCTGTAACTAAAACAGAGGAATTTAACCTATGGAAATTACTAACCACCTGCTATGCCTAACTTGAGCATTTCAGTCTCACACACAGACACCTCCAACTTTTAGTGTAAGAAATTTGAAAAAAGCCTAAAACAAATAGGGACAGATTATAAATATTTTTCTCATCAACTTAGAAAATTGCTAGAATAACAGGATTGTGTTAGCATTAATTTTTCTAAAGGACATGAAGTCTGAAACTGAAATGTCTGTCATTATTTAGTTACTACATTTCTCCTAATGAGGAACAGGCCAAACATATGGCACAAAAATCTGGACATTTGAGAGGTATGCTACTAGTCATGCAGATGGTTCTAAAATGGTATCAACCCAGAAAGTCTTCGTAGACTGGGGACATGCCATATATTTGCATTTTGTGTACTATGCTTGACAAAAGGTGGCATAGTGACCTAGCTATTAGTACTGTTCCCCTGTAATGCTTAGATCTCCCGGTTAGTTCTTTTGCAGAGTCGACAGTCCTCCTCTGTCTTTGTAGATTTCACCTTTATATTCCAGTTTTTTCCCACATCATGAATGATTACCATGAACAACTGACATTCATCAAAATTGCCTGTGAGTGTTTTTGTGCTCTATGAGAGTAAGTGTGAGTGCATTTTGCAATGGATTAGTATCGTGCTTCAGATAATTTCTCTACCTTGGGCCCACTGAGGGTTTGGATCACCATGACCCTGAATTAGATTAAATTTATAATCTTTAAAGGAATTATTGAGTTTTCAATGGTTTCATTAGGATTTCCTTGATACTGTATATCAAACCACTGGGTATGTTGTCTGATCCAACAGAACATGAGCTTTTTTTTAATTTTATTTTCATTTGTGACAGCTATTATTATATAGTTAGTTAAATAAAGGATGATTACCCCTGTGTGTAAAGTACACTGGCACATTTTATTTTTTATTTATTTAACATTTGTTAACCAGGAAAGTCTGACTTGAAACAAAGCCAATTTTCAGCAGAAGCCCAGGGAGAAACACTCCAGATGCATGTCTTTATAACTTGGGAGAAAATTAGAGCACTCGCAGGAAACCTACACGAATGCAGGGAGGACAGGCAGACTCCCCACAGAAAGCACCCCAGCCAAAAATCGAACCAGAGAATATCTTGCTGTGAGGCGACAACACTACCGCTGGCCTGCTATGCCATCCATTGCATTTGTTTATTAGACATTTACATACACTTCTTTCACAAATGTGTTCGCTAGGTCCTGAGGCTGGCTAGTAGTTTTTGTACTTTATTTAAGACTGGATTTGAGCCTAGAATAGTGAAGTAAATTTGGACAATGACACAACTAAGCTTGCATAATATATATGTTGAAAAGACATAAAAACACCTTTTTCTAATACCTGTAGATCCATATGCACAATTTAGAAATTTCACCAATAATAATTCTTTTGAAATAAATTTCAGCACATGCAAGAAAATCCAGAGGTAACCTTTCTAGTGAATCAAAGGCTTGCAAGTTTGTTGTGTCTATTTGTATGTGTATATGTTTATATAAATATATAGCTCTATGTCAGATGATTGAGTTTTCAGAAACACAAAATTCATACAGACAAGACCATATAATCGGGTTTCTGAAAACTTGAAGATCAAAAAAAAAAAAATAAGAATTTACCTTTTTTACAATTATGCAGGGGCAATAAACCCCCCCACACCTTCTGAAAATTATATATACCAACTCTGAGATTGCACTTTAGTAAAGAAAAGGGTAAATTTCCTACACCACACTGTACCGCAACCTCCATTCAAATCCTTAGAGTTTTCTAAACTCAATCATAGGGTCTCGACCATATGAATTTCAAGTTTCTGAAAACTCAATCAATTGATAGGGATCCAAATATATATAAATGTATTATATCTATCTTATATATATGTATGTGTATATGTATATATATATATATATATATATATATATATATATATATATAGGGTCTACTTCTTCTGACTGAAAACTCACATATTCGAAAAGAGGTAGACTCTCAGTTACGCGAAAGTGCACTTTCGTGAAGAATGATTCAATGAACCATTAAATAACACAGGTGTCGAAGCACACTACAGTGGGGAAAGGGAGTTTGCGTGATTCCCCACTGCAGTGCGATCTCAAAGTTAGTATATTTAAGTAGGGGGGTGTGGGGGTGCAGGAGTGCTTGCCCCCCTGCAGAAACAATGTTCTCTGATGGCAGTTCCAATATTTAAGGTATGGCAATTAGCTATACACAATGTCAATCAGCCGTGTTTCATAGTAATGTATTTTCGGTTAACTGCAGCTACGCAGAAGTGTGCCTGTGAAATCTATTTTCGCATAAGTGTATTTTCGATCTTATACAGTTGACCCATATATATATATATATATATATATATATATATACATACAAATATATATAGATAGCTATAAAGATATATATGTATATATATATATATATATATATATATATATATATATATATATATATATATATATATATATATATATATATATTGTATTTTTAAATGAAGAGACTTAGCATCAGCTTCCAGAATGTCATCAAATCAACATCAAGAGCATAATGCTGACAGCTTACTGCATATCCTAGGACTAACTCTGGAGCATGGAAAAGAAAAATTAAGTGTTTTTGCAGGGGGGAGTCCCCCTGCACCCCTTATGTGGGGAGTTGTGTCTCACACACCTCACACACCCCATGTTTAAATTTATATACTAACTCTGATCACACAGTCCCTGGGAAAGATCAAATTCCCATACCCAGGTATTGTAAATCTTGCACAACTATTGACCATCTGTTTATGTCAACTAAAAGGATGCCAACTATTGACAGTTTTGCTAAAAAATACTACACCCATATCTATCTATTTATATCTATATCTATATCTATATATGGGTCCCTATTAATTATTCAAACATTTTAAAGTTTGAATGTCATATAGTCGATACCATATGACTGAACTTTAAAATGTTCGAAGGTGAAAATCAATGGCTCCATACTGCGCAGAATGGGAAAATTTCCCTTTTCTGCATGGAAGTGCGATCTCAGAGTTGGTATAATTAAGTATGGGGTGTGGGTGTAGGGGGGCTTGCCTCCCTGCTCAGAGCATTGAGGTAAGTTTTTTTTTTTTAATTTTTATTATATTTTCAATGTTTCAAACTTCGCTCATATGTTGTTGAACATATGAGGTTCGAAGCATTGAAACTTTAAATATATAATATAGACCATGTGTATATATATATATATATATATATATATATATATATATATATATATATATATATATATATATATATATATATATATCTGTAGCCGCAGTGGTGCAGCAGAAGCGTTGTTGCCTCACAGCAAGAGGTTCTCCCATTCGATTCTCGGCTGGAGTGCGGGCAGTGCCTTCTGTGTGGAGTTTGCATGTCCTCCCCGTGGGTCGAGTGGTGTTCTGAAAGACATGCGTGAATGGGTGTGCCTTCATTGAAGGATATGTATCGAGCTGGCAACCCGACACCGTGAAAATCTACTGCCAATCATTAGCGGACCGGGGTTCCCCTGTGGTGACCCCTAAACGGGAAAAGCCAAAAGACAACAACATTTTATATATATATATATATATATATATATATATATATATATATATATATATATATATATATATATATATATATATATATATACATATACATATATATATATATATATATATATATATATATATATATATATATATATATATATATATATATATATAAAATTCAGAAACACTCGAGTATACCCAAAGAAATCAAGATAACTCCAAAAATCCCTTGCGACAGTCGACAATGAGCACAATTCGTAACAAAAAGCACTTGAATGCGTACTTTAGCGTATTTAAAGAACATTTAATAACAAGAACGTAAGCGCTTTCACGGAATCAACCGCTTCATCAGACGTAACAATATTAAATAGTTTTCCTTCCTATACATACAAAAATTCAAATGTTAACAGTCATCTAGTTAATTGATTAATCAATTCATTTGAATTAAAGTGCTAGTGCTTCTGAATATAACACCATATAAAACATTTCATTCTAGCTGCGCTACTATTTTGCTAAACCACATATATTAAACATACAACATTTCCAAAATACATCATATAAAATTACAAATCTTAAATAATTCAGCATAACAACGACATATATAAAATACATTGTTGTTGTTGTTACTTTTTTCAGCCCATTGAAAATGACTTAAGAAATGATATTATGCAACAACAATATGACCTGTTTGGAGTTTATGGTGATGGTCCTACTGAAGTGTTCCTACAAGAACTAATTGAGAAGATACAACGTTATGAGAATAAGTTATTGGAATACAAGAGAAGAAAATTGAATAGGGATTTGGATGATTTTTCCAAACAAAATGTATTCCTATGGCCAAAAGAAAATGAGAATACTGAAAGAGCAAATAGTACACAGCAGAATTCAACAAGCCAGCAAAGGTATGGAGCTGGTAAAAGGTTTGTGTCTGTGAACTCTGACATGGAACGGCAGAATTTACACAAGCCTGAACAAGTGAAGCAAGGGGATGATGGCTGTAATAATAGAGAGCCGACCAGGGAGGCTGTTAGCATCTCTGATGCTTTGAATACACCGCAAGCGCATGGTTCTGTATATTCAACGCCCATGGATGCATCAGTGGAACTACCTCCCGATGAATGTGTGACCGTTCGAGCCAATAATGATGTTAGAAGAAAGATCTTAATTGATGGAGTGAATGGACAAGATTTTCCGTTTTTTCCAATAAGAATAGGCAGGAAGAAATCAATAGACTTGGACACACAGAGGGGCCACAAACGAAAGGAAGCACCGCAGCAACAACAGGTGCGTACACTCAAAAAGATGTGGACCCAAAAGGTTTAGTCTGGAATATTTCCAGTTATGTGTTGTCTGAAACTGAGTTTGAACTTCTCAACAAAGGGTTGGGCTTTATACCGACCAGTAATATTGACATCAGTGAAGCTGTTATTTCGGTACGCACCTTTGTAAGAAATGTTGCCTTGAAAATGGCCCTAGGGTCTAATACAGGTACTAAGGTATGCTTAAAGAAAAAGAGTTCCTATATACCGCAATTACCAGCAAATGTAGAGACATTTCTTAAAGCATTTGAGAATGCAGTTTATAATGATGTTGGATTTGGTATTGGTTGTGGGGAACCTAATGTTACTAAGGATGAATTACGGACTTTGAATGATCTTAAAAATAATGCTGACATTATCATAAGGCCCTCCGACAAGGGTGGGCCAATTGTCATTATGGATAGTTCGTATTATTTTAGTACAATGACAGATATGCTTAATACTGAGGCGTATGAGATTATTGAAATGAGTGAGGTGAATATTATAATAGATAACATCAAGAGAGCACTTGGTGAATGTAATAATATGAATGTGTTGACAAATGAATTGTTTGAATATTTTACAGTTGATTTTCCTATTATTCCGCAACTTCATGGTTCACCTAAAATACACAAGCATCCCACTTTACCCAAATTTAGGCCCATAGTGGCCGGGGCTGGTTGGGTGACAGAGGCCATCTCTGTATATTTGGATCAAGAGTTGAAAAACGTATTGGCTTGTTACCCACAAGTATTAATAGATACTGAGCATTTTTTGAAAGGGCTTTATGATTTTATGTTAGGATGTGATGATGTAACTGATCTTTTACTGGTTACCATGGACGTTGAAGCACTTTTTACAAGTATACCTAATGAAGTAGGAATTCCAATATTGAATGACCTTTTGTTAAGCGATGCAGGCATGGACAGGGTTAAAACGGACTTTCTGTGTTTTTTAATTGAACTAGTGTTGGAGAATAATATTTTCCTATTTGATGATAAGTTGTATAAACAAAGAAAAGGCATAGCAATGGGCACGAGTTGTGCCAATGCATATGCCAATTTAATTATGATTGCCTGGGAAAAGCAAAATCTTATGGGCCATCCGAATATAGTGTTCCATCGACGCTTCGTGGATGATCTTATTTTAATTTGGAATGGCAGTGTACAGGAGTTATTAGATTTCCATGCACATATCAATAATAATAGTGAGTTTTTGAAGTTTACAATGGAATTTTCCGCCACCACTATAAATTATTTAGATGTTACCATAAAAAAGAAAGGAAAAGGTTTAACTACAGAAATGTTTAGGAAACCATGTTATTGCCCTGCTTACCTGCATCGTACAAGTATGCATAATTCTAGGTTATTCAATAATATTATACCATGACCCCCCCAAAACGTGCACGCTGATTGGCCAGCATGCCCGTTGTAAATCGAGTTATACTAAGGGAAAAAGGTCCGGTCGCCCGGACTTTTTTCCCTTAGTATAACTCGTTTTTTTAAAACACTGTCTCGCTATGTTAAATGGGTTTAACATAGTGAGACAGCTTTAAAATAAGCAACGGACATCTCCGTTGCTTATTTTAAAGCTGTCTCATATGTTAAACCCATTTAACATAGCGGCTAGTGTTTAAAAAGCAATGGAGAAAGCAAGATCTCCGTTGCTTTTTTTAGTGTTTCGCTATGTTAAATGAGTTTAACATAGTGAGACAGTTTTAAAATAAGCAACGGACATCTCCGTTGCTTATTTTAAAACTGTCTCGCTATGTTAAACTCATTTAACATAGCGAACATAAAATAAAGCAACAGAGATCTTGCTTTCTCCGTTGCTTTTGCCCACAGCTCTGGTGTACTGCGCAGGCGCGCAGTACATCAGAACTGCCGCGGATGCCAGACATCTGCGGAAGGGCAGTAAACAGGCATTATACTATGCCATTATTTAAGAAAAGTAATAGTTTCTTTTCTTAAATAATGTCATGATAATAGCAATAACCACTTCTGGGTGTGGGTAATGCTAAATTTACCCACGGTTGGCTTTGTTTGGTCCCGAGGGCGAAACCACGCCAACCGTGGGTAAATTTAGCATTACCCACACCCAGGCGTGGGTTATTGCTATAATATAAAGGGGCAGGCGTTGAGGCTTGCACGCTTATGTTGTGATGATAATAGGTTAACGCAAGAACTAACAAGACTTAAGAATGATTTCCTGCAGAGGGGTTATAATGAGAATGACATTGAACAAATTTGTAAAGAGGTGACTGCTAATAGGAATACTAGTGCTAAACCCTATTTTTCCAGTAATACAATAGATAGATGCAGGAAAGAGAATGTTAGAAAAGAGGATTTAAATTTTATATTACCTTTTGGTAATAATATTTACAGGATTCAGGACGCTATAGAAAAAAATTGGCACATTCTATTGGTTGATGAAAAAACATGGGGGGTAGTAGGTGACTACCCTAGGTATGTTTTTAGTAATACAAAAAATCTTAAACAGCGCCTTTGTTATCGTGGTAGTTTAAATATTAAACATGAGCTTAGAGGGCTAGGAATATTTCATAACACTAAGAAATGTGGCAAATGTGGTCAATGCGTTCATATTGATGAATCCAGGTTCTTCAGGCATCCTGATACAGGGTGCCTGTGGGAGATGAGAAGTAGTGGTGACTGTGGAACGAAGAACCTGGTATATGTGGCCCACTGTACAATGTGCTTTCATTATTATATAGGGAAAACTAATCGTACCCTTAGGGAACGCATCAGGGACCATATATATTGCATAAATAGAAAAGAAGAATATAATGCAATAGCGAAGCATGTCTTAAAAGAAGGACCCTCACATAAGTTTGTTTTTCAGATTTTACATGTGCAACACGTTAATATTAGAATGGGAAACATTAGTAATGATACTGAATGTGCCGAGTTGAAATGGATTTTTCGACTAGGGGCACATAGGGGCCATGGTCTGAATGATAGTGTTTCGATTAGACCCATTCTAAAAGCTAGGAAACTAAGATAAGTATATTTTATACATATATTTTATGTATTTTTATATATGTCTTTGATAAGTTGAATTATTTAAGATTTGTAATTTTATATGATGTATTTTGGAAATGTTGTATGTTTAATATATGTGGTTTAGCAAAATAGTAGCGCAATTAGAATGAAATGTTTTATATGGTGTTGCATTCAGAAGTACTAGTACTTTAATTCAAATGGATTAATTAATCAATTAATTAGATGACTGTTAACATTTGAATTTCTGTATATATAGGAAGGAAAACCATTTAATATTGTTACGTCTGATGAAGCGGTTGATTCCGTGAAAGCGCTTACGTTTTTGTTGTTGTTATTAAATGTTCTTTTAATACGCTAAAGTACGCATTCAAGTGCTTTTTGTTACGAATTGTGCTCATTGTCGACTGTCGCAAGGGATTTTTGGAGATATATATATATATATATATATATATATATATATATATATGTATATACATGTGAGTGTGTAACTGTGTGTTTGTAATACTCA
>NC_056729.1:277108683-277256183 GCF_019279795.1 Protopterus annectens | reverse complement strand
GGAGAAACTAGCCCCAGACTTACTGTGATGTCTGTTTGCTCTTAAGGAAAATTGCACTTTACTGTGTGTGTACTTGTTATCCTTCCTAATGTGCACATCCCTCACTGGTGCTGCTGGTAAAGACTGAGGCTCCCTGATTACTGGGCCAGTGTACGAGCATCACAAGCTCTTACAAGGGTACCCAATTATACTGAGTGAAATTAATATTAATACACATAGTATCACTGACCAAACAGCAAGGCTTTCAGGATTAGCCAGAGTTATCACTAAATAAATATGTGTATCACTAAATGAATATGTGTAAATACTCTCAAAACTTACATTTTTTGTAAAAAGGACCAGCCACAATGAATGTTAAATATATTTAATAATAAATAGTAAGGGAACATGAAAATACTAAATATGTATTTACAGTAAACACCAGAGTTTCATTCTCAGGAAATATTAAAAATAATATTGATGGAAAGTTTCACACAGTTATAGAAACACAGTATTTAGCTAGTCTCAATATCTTTTCCTGATTGACTAAAAGAATTATAGTTCCTACTTACTGACTACAGGAAGGCAAGATGGGTGAGTGGTCCTTGTGGTCAGATACAAAGCAGGATGTAGAATGCTGCTGAGACTTCAGTCTCCTTTAATATTAAATCATTATTTCTGTACAGAATGACATCACATACATTTGGTCATCTGACTGTTTCCCCCACTCTCCCTCATCACTAGAAGCTGCCAGGGTTTTAGCATCTATGTGTCATCATACACACAGACAGAACTTTTCTCAGATGTGGTGCAGCGGGTGGAAGTTATAAAACCATAGCACTTTTGCTACAGGAGCTACAAACTATTCTCTAACAGAAACATTGCCTCTTTGGCTCCATTCAAAACTGTGGGATAATATATTTATGGGTTTAACCCATAAAGTAATTTAATTTCAAGAGTATTTTGCAAAGTCTGATGGATTAAGATTACCCTCTTCACTTCCAGTATATGCTGTTACAATGTATATATTTAAACAGTTACAATACTGCATGTACATCTCTTTTCCTTCCAGCACTGCACACTGTTGATACATTTTAATACAAGCAAACCTCAGAAATACATTTTCAGCATAAGCATCTGTACAAATCATTTTGATAAATAAATGACATACAATTATTTACAAAAGTCCAGCTAGCTGTGCTGGCATATGTTACAAATCAAGCCAAGAAGAAACTTCACAGTGTGGAGAGTGTGAAGTTCACTCCTTAAAATATGTTATGCACCTAGTTCACTAATAAAAATCGAACTGTAATGTATGTACTGCAAAATAAAAAAGAAAATAGTAGGTAGTTCACAGTCGAGTTAAAACTGAATATCCTTTATTGAAACACATAAACAAGTAATCCTAGTTGAGTATAATGAAAAGCAATAAAGACATTCATTTTTTTTATAATCAGATTATTTGGAGCAAGGGAGTGTTTACAGAGAGTGGGTCTGTTAAGGACAATAGAAGCAATGAACTCATTCCTTTAACCAAGTCCAACTTCCCCCTTAACAGCACAATGTAAACTGAGACTACGCTACTTTAGAACTGAAACTAAAAGGCTACAGACAAATTAAAATATATAAGAACAGATTATTAAGGCTACTAATCAAAACTTTATTAATTAAGAAACCAGCTCACTAACAAATTGGCTAACTAATTAACTAACAAAAAGATCAACCACTAATTATCTGTATTAAAATCCACTGCCCTACTTCTCCTGGAATGGCTGGCAGTGCCTCCTATCTTCACACAAATCATCATCCCTTAAGAGATCAAGAAATCCCCTAAACACATTAATAATTTTTATGCATATTTTTGTACAAAACTTACAAAATAACAAACTATTTAACTAACAAAAAGATCTACCACTAGATATCTGGATTACATATGTTACAAATCTGCTGCCCTAATTCTCCTGGCAACTACTTAACTAAAAAAGATCTACCACTAGACATCTGTATTACATATGTTACAAATCTACTGCCCTATTTTTCTTGGCAATGCTGGAGGTACCTCCTATCATCACACAAATGATTGTCCCTTAAGAGATCAATAACCCCCCTAAACATATTAAGAATATTTATGCATATTTTTTTAAATTTGTAACTCAGGCAAGCCCACTGGAGTCAGATGCCGCTTTGAGCACTGTCTGAGTGCTTACTGCTACATTAGTGGCAAAAATATTAATTCCAGTTCTAAATGCCATATCAGTAATAAATTACTTCCCTGAAATATCCATGCAATGGGTAAAATAATAAAAGAGTAGCATATAATCCACCCTGAACTGCAGCAGAGGAAACTTGATGTTAAATTTTGAATTGGGCTTCTGTAGATGTTGGTAAGTTCCAGTCATCTGGTCATCAAGTGACCAAAATATTAAAATACCAGTGGATGTTTACCTTTAAAAAATTACTGCTGGTATGGTTTTTAGATGTGCAGTGGTAATGATTCATTTCTTTTGGAAGATTGTTTCCTTCTTTTCCATTGAGCTACTATGGAGGTAATATATATGGCTGGGGGATGCAGGTTGGGATGCTCCCTGCAAAAGCTGCTACACTTTCATTTTTTTATTGTTGTGGTTTTGTGTATTCCCTTTGTGTATGCCATGGATTATCAGGTTTCAGACACTCAAAGCTATAGTAGTGGAACCACTTCATTGACACAGTCTTCACATTGTATATGAGGGCATGTGCAAAAATTGGATCTTAGATCTATGAAGCTTTAAATCACAAACATGCAGAGTGGCTGAAAAAAAATAAAACTCTCTGAAAATGCAGTACTGCGGTTCAGCATTCTTAAGTAAATAAACTGCCAAAAATCAAAACAACAGCATTATACACATAGTGAAAACAGACATAGGCAAACAAGAAATGAACCAATGTTTACCTAGCTACATCAAATGAAAATGTATTTGCATTTTATCGTATGACTGCATGCCAGTAGTAGCCTTCAGGAACAAGCCTGTAGTTAGCTAACGTTAAGCATTCAGGTCCTGAAGTAAAATATTACAGGACCTTACAAAATCTGTTTATCTTTACATCCACGTAGCTGAGTCATGGCCAGTCTGTTACAGCACTGTCAGCAGTGCATCTCTGGTCATGTGGATAGTTAGTAACAGAAGTTACATTTTCCTTTAGCTCAGCAGCTGTATCAGTTTGCTGACAATACAGACTCCCTTTGTTTGTTTATATCATCCTGAAAACTGCATGCATGGTGTCAAAATAAATGGCAGGCTAAGATCAAAATTGTAAGAAATCTCTAGCACTGGAAGTAGAAATGTGCCTGGAAAGAAACAAATATCAAAACATAGAGTAAAAGTGCAGTAAAATGTATTTATATCACATTTCTAAATCATATTGGGTGTGTGTGTGTGTGTGTGTGTCTTTCGGCTTTTCCCGGTTAGGGGTCGCCACAGCGGAACTCCGGTCCGCTAATGATTGGCAGTAGAGCTTGACATGCTGGCTTGCCGGGCCTAACACACAACCTTCAACGAAGGAACGCCCATTCACGCATGTCGTCACACAGTAGACGCTTTAACTGAGAATCGAACGGGCAACGTCTAACTGTGAGGTGACAACGCTACCGCAGCAGCACCACCGCAGTATTCTAAATCATATTGGGTATCTTGTTAAATTAAATAAAATGGAGAAACAGAGGTAAACTGGCATTTTTATGGAGTATATGCTTTCAAACTATTTCAATATGAAAGTCTGATTTAATGCATACCTACATTTTGAGTTTGGCTGACAGTGCCAAACAGAAATATTTAACACATTTTTAACATTCTCCATGCTCACACTCTGGTGAGGCAGTGGTGCTCATTAGAGGGCAGGTTTTAACTGAGTGACTTAGTTTTCAGTAGTTTGCAGGGTGGAGGAGTTAGGGTTAGGGCACGGGTGAGGTGAGTGTGCGATAGTGACGGACCTTAGGTTTAGGGTTTGGGTTAAGGTAAGTGGATAGTTAGTGGCGTGTGTATAGTTTAGTGTAGGGTTAGGTGTAAGATTTATATGTATGTGTGTGGATTGCTGTTCGTTTGGTGTGCTTGTGTTGTGTGCATGTGTTTTGGAACAGCAAATTTTTTCTCTAGGAAAAAATTCACTGCTCTGTATGTTCGATGTTTTCAGCTTTCGCTGAATTGGGTTTGATATTATAACATTCGAAGTTTTGAAACTTCGATGTTCTAATATAGACCTGGGATAAGTCATATTACAGCTGTGAGATAGTGCAGTTTTGAAAAATTATGTAATCAGTTGTTTTTCAAACTGGGATTTGCCTGAGGATGCTAGAAATGTATAACGTAGCTCTCGGCCACTGAAAATATGTCTCGTAAATGGAAGTGTACATAACGTATGTTGTGAAGTAGCCAATTGTACATGACAGTACACACAGTCACACTACGTAAGCAGTTTTGGATTCTAACCAGCTATCTATTTAATTACACAATCTAGAGAGCAATGTATTAACCACAAGTGCCGCAAGAGATGTCTGCCTTTTATAGTGTGAGAGGGCACTTTTCACAGGATGGCCACATGAGTATGGTGCAGGGAAGCTGTTGGTGTTAAAAGTAAGATAAGTGGATAGGGGAGTGTTCTGCTAGTTTAAATGCTTCGCTTGAGTGGAAGACTACACATCATGTCTGTTGAAGTTTTAAGCATCTGACACTTAAGCCATACACACAAGTTCACTACTGTGAGATTTGAACCACCTACCTATTTAATTACATAATCTAGCAAATGTATAAATCACAAGTGCCACAGGCGACATCTGACTTATAAGGTTAGACAGTGCACTTTTGAAAGACTAACCTCATCAGAGGGTTGCTGAGAAGATATTTGTGGTAAAAGTGGCATTAGG
The DNA here is from genome assembly GCF_019279795.1 of Protopterus annectens. Classification (NCBI taxonomy): domain Eukaryota; kingdom Metazoa; phylum Chordata; order Ceratodontiformes; family Protopteridae; genus Protopterus; species Protopterus annectens. Next base: position 277,251,304 of record NC_056729.1, on the reverse strand, counting down.
ATTGGGGGGACAGTCCTCTTCCAGTGTAACATTTTCATCTAGTTGGAAGTAGATACAGCACCTCTGTCAAGGAAGTTCTATGTAATGGGCACCAGACTCACACACATGGGGAAGTTCAGCATTGTCAGATTCAACCCTCGCACCTATCACACAATCTAGAATGCACAGTATGAATCATAAGCACCTCAGGAAAAATCTAACATTTAAAGGGAGAAAGTGAATTTTACATAGGATGTCCTCATTAGTGTTTTGTAGAGAAGATGTTGGTGTTAGAAGTGAGATAACGTACTAAAGGAACTATGTCCAAAGTTAAATTTTCTCCTGAGTGGAAGTGGACACAATACACCTGTTGTTGAAGTTTTACTTCATGACATAGAGCCAGCCACACCCACACACACACACACACACACACACACACACACACACACACACACACACACACACACACACACACACACACACATGCACGCATGCACGCACGCACGCACACACGCACACACGCACACACACACACACGCACACACACACACACACACACACACACACACACACACACACACACACACACACACACACACACACACACACACACACACACACACACACACACACACACACACAAGTTCACATCTGTAATATTTGAACCACTTAACTAACTAACTAGACCATCTAGGGTACATTTATGAATTGCAAGCACCACAGGAGAATTCTGACATTAAAGGTGTGAAAATGCACATTTGTAAGTATTAACACGTGTGCTTTGAATGCCAGCTGCTGCGTATCACAGGTTTTGTGGCATATGCATGTGTCTGGTTAGGTCGACATAAAAGCACTGCTGAGACACATGCATATGGACAGGTTAATGTAACAACACTCCGCTTATTCCATGTAGTTATGTGCTGCTCTGATAACATCCATATACTGTTATTCTTGTGCAATTTGTTACTGTGAGTGACATGTACCTGTTTCACAGTATGGGGTGTCAATGATAATCACAATTGTAAAACTGGATTGTCAAGCAAACATTCATGACAGCTCATCCTGAGATGATTGTATGCAAATAGTTACCATTTATGTTATCAATAACAGTTGCACTGGCTCATGCTGAACAGTGTGCATTTACAATACAGACACTTCCAAAATATGACACTGCACTGCTAAATAACACTGATGGTTATGTGTGAAAAGGTAACACACCACAAAGATGCAAGTGCAAGTGTTGGAGTGTAGACATATATTAACAGACTGAATTAATTGAGTCAGCATCATATGAAATCCAGACACCTTGGTTACAGAATTCTATTAACACATTCAGAAGTTGTACAACCTACTCACATAATCCTTGTTTGCAATTTTTTTAACTCTGTCCCTGAAACATACCACTGGCAAGCTCATTTGCATGGATGATGGCAAAGTATTAGCACATACATAATCATATCTTGAGGTGCTGAAACTTAGAATGGAAATTACCAGTAGTATATGGTGTTTTGTGCTGACTTTCATGAAAATAAGCATGTCTGAATCTGATGGAATGTAGAACAGGTATGTGTTATGGTCATGTTTCAGGTGTCATGATTTACACATTGGAATGACGGTCTCAGTCCTTCACTACTTAAAATGATATAGGTGTATAGTGACACAGTCCTCAAATGTGGTGACTTCCATGCATTTGTGGCATGTTGCTATTATGCACTTCTGTATTTGAATGACATGACTGAATTCTACAGTCAATGTGTATATAACAGACAGGTATGTGTCTTAATTATACTTCAGAACATGAATGTACATGCAGCCTTATCAATCCTATCACCTTGCGTGTATCTCAGCAATGTGATCCACATATGAGTACTGTGGTATGGTTTTACAAAAATGCAATGAATGTACATCATGTGTTGCAGTTATATATAGGAACATATGAGCATGTTGTGAATGACTATGAAACACATGTGAAGATTAGCCTGCCTGTACATAGTGCAGTGAGGCTAAGCACACTAGTGCGAAGGGCACTAGAGTAATGCAGCTGAAGGCAAAAATTCATAAGATTTTGCCATAAGCTGTGTACTTCCATTTCCCCTAAGTTACAGGTGCTGTTCAATGCCAGGCAGTGTACAAATGCTGAGGAAACAGACGTATGACACAGAAGGGAGTAGAGAGATAGATGGGGAAAGGGAGACAGGAAAAAAGTAGATTATGACATCAGCAGGGTAATGGCGGATCAAAACAATATGTAGGCAACACTTACACATGGATAGCTAATAAAACAGTCAACAACAGTCTGACATATTTCCAGATTAGGACCTTTGCAAATATGCAAAAAATCAGTCTATAGATCTGAGCATTATCTCAGCACACCACAAAAGGACTCATAATTCACAAAGTTAAAATCACACAATTCAAGGAACATTGACAGCATATTGAAACAGAATGACTGCAGAGAAAGTAACATACTAAGAGTTTTGTTTATGGGACATTTAGAACCATCTTTAGGTATTTCTTTGTAAAATAAAATATTTGCTCTAAAGAACAAGAAGGGGTAAGAGAGTCAAAACAAGATTAAGTCATTAACAAGATAATGGCAGTTTAATAACACTCACTGTTGGGGATGGAATGTGTTTGCAAAGGCTTTATTGCTGCACTATTCAAATGATATGTTAGATTTTTCCTAGTCATGCTAGATTCAGGAAATGTTATAAATGGAGATAAAACCAGAAGATCTTATTTAAAGACAAGGCTGGAATATAAAGACATATAAAATAATATTTTGACATAAGTATGGAATGGAATCCTTAACACTATGCAAAATCATCAGTCTACAGTCATGTACACTATCTCAACACACCACATAGGAACTTTTAGTCCATTACATCCAGCAGACTTACAACTGTTACAGCAACTGTTTCAAAGTAGTGCCTTTACTTTGTATTCTTATACTGCGGTGGGTTTAAGAACATTTGTCCAGGAATAGTTGGACTTCTGCATGTGATGGCTAAACCTCATCAGATACCATTGTCATCAATCAGCATTGGGGCATCATGCCAATCTCTGTGCAAATGCTGAGGACAAAATGTGAAGGCTTTTTGATGGGCCATTTCAGGTCATGTGTGCTGTATGTGAGTCTATGTTCTCACCAGATTAAACATGTGAAAAGGGGGTGGATAGGACAGTGGTGAAAATGGGCCAATAAGTGAGAAGGACACAGAGGGAAGAATGCAAGGATTTGCAGGATGGTGGTGGGAAAGCATCATATCTATCTACTTTATCCCAACATCAATGTAGAAATGTACTCAGATGTTGCTGAGGTTGGGTAGTCAACAAACCAGGGATGAGAAACAACAACTGTATAATGTTATATAGTTAACTGTACCAGATCAAGTGTGTCAAGACAACACATAGGTGAAATGGACAGCTAAGTATGGGGTGCGTTTTTTATAGGACAGGTGCCCACCTTTTTTATTTGGAGAGACAGGAATGCTGGAGAAGGTGCTTAGGAATGGGAGCGTTAGGTAGGAAAGTTTGGTTAATTAGTAAGCACAGACATACAGGATATACAAGACAGGCAGGGATTCTGATGGACGCATCATGGTTGGGGACACCATGATTGGGGATAGGTAGGTAGGTGACAAGGTGCATCCATGTCCAGCTTCAGAACAGTAAGAATCTAGTCCTTACCCTCAGAACTGTCATCAATGTCCCTATGTCAATTGCTTGGGTCAATGCTGGACGTGTTAACAATTTGGCAATATGATGCAGGATATTTTCAACTCTCCTGATTCTTCCACCAGCCCTGTCAGCTCATAATGGGTAACAAAATCACCATCTCTGCTAGTGCTACTCCTGGAGGGTACTACTGCACTAGCAGCTGGAGCAGAGCTACTTGACACAGGTGGAGTGGGTAGGGCAGGAGTTGTGGCCACAATGCTGTCAAGTTGTGACCCACTTGTGCTGGGTGCCTTTGCTGCCTCTGGCGGTGTCATCATAACAGCTTGTGGATGTATTGTGGTCCACACCCAAGAGGTCAGTCTAGCTCCCTTTGCTGATGGTTATTTTGTTTTCATCAGCAATGTTTAAAAGCAATATTATATATTATAAAAAACAGAGAGATGGGGTGGGGGAAACAAAAAAGGGAGAATTAAATCAATGACATGTCAGATTATTTTATTATTTCAATACATAAACAAATATGAGAAATAAATATGTATACCTTTACCACATCCATCTATGATGACAAGGCATTAATCTGTCATAAAGTCAATTAATTGTAATGCCATGTTATGACTAATGTAAACATTTATTTGACTATGCCATATCAGATATATGCTTTCAAAGTTTATAGTTGCATTTGCAAAAGTTGAATTGCTAATGCTGTACAACATGCTTGCAGTTAATGAGTTATAAATATCCTGTAATAAAGTCTAATGTCTGTTTCTGGGTACTGAACCCACACATAATTTAACTGGTGTACTCATTGCCTAATACAATCACAAAGAGCTATTGGAACAGGCATGTATGCTTGATATCAAAGTTAAGTAATGCCTGCTCAAAATGATATAGAGATATGTTCTGAAAATACTTATCCGCCTTGCATTCAGACCTGATGCATACTCTCCCTATGCCTCTCTGGGGTGAGTTAGTCTCTTCTCATGCACTTCTCTGTTTTCTGCTATTTCTTCTGCAGTTGTACAATAGAGAACAGAAAAACAAATGATATGAAAACATAATAGATAACTGTCTTGGATGGCAAATTAGTGCTATGGCATACACTGTTGGGCCACTATACTTAACTGAGGGGTGTTTGCAGTCTTCAATTCTTCCTACCATCGGCTCAGGTGGTTCTGCTTGTTCCTCTTCCTGTCACTGCTATTCCAAGCCTCAGCCTTATATGAGACATGGTATAATAGGTTCATAGGTTCATAGGTTCATAGGTTCATACTAGGCTATCTGCCCTAGGGCATTTATAAGCCTAGCCAGAATGTGTTTGGCTTTCGCCACCCATTTTAAATTTATTTTGCTATGCCCTTTTTCGAGGTTAGTATACTGTGCCTCTGTCTAACAGTGACACAGAAGTGATACCCGGGGTAAACCTACGATCTCCCATCCACTCTTCAAGATTCCTCTTGAAGAGAGTCAGTGAGGGATTCTGCCTAACCTGGACTGGGATTTTATTCCAGAGTGAAGGGAGCCTCTGGGTTATGAATCTGTCCCTCCAGCATGTCCTATTTATTTCAGTGCTGCGGTTCAAGTCTCTCAAGCGCGTAGCTCAATGGGATTTGGATTTTCTGAGGTGCAGCATGTCCATTAATTCCGGGTTGGACATGGCTTTATACGTCAGGCACAGATCGCCTCTGAACAGGCGGTATGCCACTGAGTAGAGCTGGAGTTTCTTTAACTGGGCAGCATATGGCATCTGTTTGAGCCCTTTGATCCTCTTGGTGAGGTACTTTTGGGGTCTTTCCCGTTGCTGCAGGTGTCTGGTAAGGTACATCCCAAAAGGGGCATTGTACTCAATTATGGGCCTGATGAGGGATGAGTAAAGAGGCACGATGACCTCCCCTGATCTAGATGTGAATCCCTTCATGATTAGATGGACTATATAAAATGTTTTTCTAACCACTTTGGCCACGTGGTTGTCAAATGAGAGATTGCTATCAACTTGGGTCCCCAGGTCCCTAATTACTTCTTCTGTACTTAATGGATTACCACCTATGTGGTAATTTGTGGGCACTTTGTTTTTGCCAAAGGGGATGACTATACACTTTTTGGCATTTAGCTTGAGGCCATGGCTCTGGCACCAGTTGTCTGTTTCTATGAGGCCCTTTTGGAGGATGCTTGTGTCAGCTGGAGAGTCGATTATGGCACCCAGTTTGCAGTCATCTGCAAACTTGGTCAGCCACAGTCCTTCCGTGTTGGCCTGTACCTCCGAGAAATATATACCGAACAAGAGAGGTCCCAGGACTGAGCCTTGTTGGACACCACTTGTAACTGGTTTGGAGTCTGACATGGCTCCAGCAATTCTAACCATGTGGGTTCTGTCCTTGAGCCAGTTTGCAATCCATCTAGTGACATAGGGGTTTATATTTAAGCTGGTGAGCTTATCTATAATGCCCAAGTGGGGTATTGTATCGAAGGCTTTTGCGAGGTCCAGGTAGGCTGTGTAGACCACCTTCCCCTCGTCAATGGCCTTGGTGACTGTTTCAAAGAAATCAACCAGGTTTAACAGGCAGGATCTGCCCTTAACAAAGCCGAACTGGGTAGGATCCAGTGTCTGTAGGTCCCCAATATCTTTATTTATGAGGTCCATGATGATCCTTTCCATAGCTTTGCAGACCAAGCTAGTCAGGCTTATGGGGCGATAGTTTCCAGAATCCGTTGAGGCACCACCTTTATGGAGAGGGACCACTGTTGCTGTATGCCACTCTTAAACACCCTCTGGCTATAGCACTTGATAAGGAGTACTACAAAAATATTGGACTCCTCAACATCCAACCTTTGTGCTCTAAATAGAACACCATCTTCACCTTTAACAGCCATGTCTGCAGAAGTCAAACTAGATACATGTGCCTAAACTGGCACCCAATTCAGATCTTGTGCATAACAACTTGTGTGCAAAGACGCACAGCCTTGCCAGCTGCATTTATGTAATTGAAAGCACAGCAATGGATTGGCAGACACATTTGGCATTGAGTATCTCAAAAAACATGGAAGGGGGGCAAGGCCAAGATGCCAAGGAGTTAGCTGCACTTTCTTGGTGCTCTGCCTGAAATGATTGTTTCTGACAAGATTTTTCTATTTTAACTCAACAAACATTGAAGAATTTTTCCACAACTACTTATCTTGATTTTGCAAACAACTTTATCAAAAGATATCTTCATTTTTTTCAATTTGCCAGCTTATTACCTGTCAGAAGTTGTCACCAGTTACAGACTGAAACAGCTATGAGTCACTCGGAGACATCTCTACAAGACAGCACTATGAAAAAGGAACTTCAAACAATAATCACCAGCATTCAAGACCTTTCTATAAAGATGAATAATTTAGAGAATATTATGGAAAATATGAAGAAAGAAAGCAAAAATAACAAATTGATGACTTAAAGGAAATTATTACTACTCACTCTGACCAAATAGCAGCTATAGAAGAATCTGTAAGTGAACTAGATGGTAGGCAAATGGAAAATGATAACCAGATAAACTTTTTACTAAAACAAAATAACCAGTTACTAGAAAAGGTGGAAAACGTAGAGTGTAGATCCGGAAGAAACAACATTGGGATCTATGGAGTTACAGAGAAAATGGAATGAAATAATATGATTCTCTTCCTAAATGATTGGCTTCCAAAAATACTAAACCTCCCTGAAGCTTTATCTTTTGGAATCGAGAGAGCCCACAGGTGCCTGTCATATACATCTGCATCAAAAAATTCAACAGCTGTGAGATCTATCATTGTAAAATTCCTATCTATACAAGACAAAGACTTAATACTAAGGGCTGCATGGTCAGGAATTTCAGTCCAAGTAGATGGGAAAAATATAAGATTTGACAATGATTACACTTCCACTGTGATCACAAAAAGAAAAGCATGTGTCCCACTTATTAATTAAAGACTTAAAAAATCCAACATTAAAGTCCAGATAATGTTTTCAGCCAGAATCAAAATTACCCTCTCGGATGGTCAAAAATTATTCAGTTCTCTTGAAGAAACATCATACTTCGTGAGGAAAAGCAACGTATTTGACAAAGTAGAAGAAATGGACCTTTCTATGCCCAGTCTAAAAAGACAAGCTTCTAATGGTAAAATAACTACAGCTGGGCAAATCTAGTAAGAAGCTTAAGGGGAAATAGTATAAAAAACCATCACTCTCAAAACTTAACAAACAATACATCTAAAAACAGAGGATACAAATGGATACATGAGATACAAACTTTCTACTTATTTAGTAAATATATATATATATATATATATATATATATATATATATATATATATATATATATATACACTTAAGCCTGCTTTCTTCTATATTACCTTTTTCTATTTCTCAATACAGCTCTCTTTTTTCTTACTTTCTTTTGTTTTTTCATTATTTTCCTTTTATTTTGCATAATAATATATGCAATTGCTAAGTACTTCAATATAAACAAACTTGTTCAAATATTTACTTAAAATAAGCTGCAGTAATATAAACACCTTACAGCAAACATTTATTATGCAGGCTATGCATTACATCAATGGTAACATAATATCGCTACCCAGCACTTATTGATTCTTTTTTCTCCTCTCTTTCCTATCCATTCACGCTGTTCTATTAATCTCACAGACACAGTCAGCAAATGACAATAGCTTTCAAACAACAGCTTCACACAGTGTGCAAATGATTCACATTAGTTCCATTTAATCTTATTACAATTAACACACTATACCCATCATAGAAAGTTCTAATAAGATTTCTACACAAAGTATACATCTGCTGTGACCATACAAACATTTTATACAGACTTTTGGCTCTATAAGTTAATATGAGAAAGATAGCAGAAAGTTTTTTATTTAATATGTAAACAGTGCTAATTTTATATTTAAAAAGTACATTAAAGCTGAGAGGAAGTGGAAGGGGAAAGAGGGCTTTACAATGTATGGATTTACTGTTCAAAAAGAAGTATTTTAAGCATTTTACTATATGATTTGCTTAACTCTCTCTGCCTGTTTTTTTTTTTTTTTTTGCTATACATGAGAGCCATACAACATTCTTGAGCACAATCTGTTTAAATTACATTTGTGCTGTATTTTGCTGCTGAAAAATCAAAAAGCTTCAAAAGAACTCTTTCTCAAGCCTAGAACACTTCCTGTTTGTTTGCAAACTGATTACATTACTGTAATAGCATGAATAGACATGTAGCATGACCTTTGACCTCTCAGCATGCTCAGATGATATCTGAGGAGAATAAGGAAGTTAATGTCACAGAATTGCTGAGAACAAAAGGACTATTAAGAAATGAAAGAAGTTGCTTTAAGTAAGTGTTAAATGCTGCACATTGTTATAGAAACTTTTTTATGGTAAATATTTTGACTTTGTTAAAATGCGTATTCAGTGTGTTTTAATTACTTGTAACAATGGAGATATTTAAACAACCTTTTAACTGAAGTTCACAGATAGGTTTACAGAAAGGCTTCTATGTGTTCAGTTAATGAAAATATTTAGCATACAGAAAGAATTTTTTTTGTCTGTTTCTCTCCTTTTCTGTTTATGATAATTACTGTGCTTTCCTCAGTTTAACTGACTTATTTATATCCTCAGTTTGATGAAAGTAAGATATGTATACTTTTAAAAGACCAAGGTTCTTATTTAACTACAATCTGTAAAAAACGTACCAGCTCTCATAAATTTACAGAGAGAGTTACTTACCAGTTTCTAGATACCTATTTTGTTATCTTAGCTTTAATAACTAACCTATATGATTATAGCTTATTCTAAGATACATATGCACAGGTCAGTAATCATGAACTTTGGTATACATTTGTAGTTCATATGCATTGTTCTATATAGGTATACATAGGTATAGCTCTATATGACTAACACACAACCACCCTTAAAATATGTACCTAGATATGTGAACTTTTTCCATTTTGTTGTGATCACCCTTGCACGTGTATTGAGACATTATTATTGCTGATAGCAATTTTGCAAACCATTACATTATGTTTGCATAACAGTATATAGGAGTCTGAGATATTCAAACCTACTTTGTCTGTGTATCTATAGCATTTGCTGTTCAATTGTTGCATATTACTGTGTTGTCTGTGTCATTCATACATGTACATGTTTATAGTTGTCCCTAGCATAATATGTACAGAAGTCAGATATTAGTAATTTCTTCATTTGTTATTGCCAGGACTTGCAATACCTGTTCGTATTAATTTACAGAGAGAGTTACTTACTAGTTTTTGAATAGCTATTGTGCTCTCTAGTTTAAATCTTAATAGCTTTTACTTAAAATTGTTGATAGTTCCATGCTTTTAATTAACTCTATCTGGAAAACCTTTTAGACTCATAGCTAAACATAACCTACTTAAAGGCATTACTATTTTCCTACTCCGGTAACAATACACTAGGTCTTTTGTTTTAAAATTACTCTCTGATTTGGTTGTGCAAAGATAATTACTTCTAATATACATAATTATCACAAATAATGTATTAACTTTAATTTCACACACTATCCCCGGATTTACTAATCTTCTGTGCAGGACTAGCTTAGTCCTGCATGGAAGCGGCCGTTTAGGAGCAGGACGGCAGTGCGCCATGCATATTAATGAGGTGCTCTGCCTGAGCTTTTAATCTTACATGGAGTGTGTAAGAATGCAAGGGGCTTGTCTGAGAGCAGACCTCTCAGAATATACATGCCTCCACAATGCAGAACATCAGAAAGGCCTAAGAAATGAGTGAGACTGCTCATAGCTGTCCGCATATCCCCACCAACATTCCCCCTCATGTACAACAGCAAGTAAATACAAATAAAATGAACAAACCCTTTTTTTTTATTAAAAATCTGACTAAAGCTAACCATAAGTGCATGGGTGTGCCCATCGCTTAGCTACGGTTAATGCAGCTTAAATGGCTGAAGAGGATAATAAGGAAGATATATGCAAATGAAGCAGTATAGCAGTAGTGTAGTGGGCAGAGCATTCATCTTATGAACAGGCATTCCTGGTTTGAGTCTGACTGCAGCAGATTCCATTTTCCATGTGAAATCAGTTTATGAACATTTGTTTGCTGTATAACCTACTAAATAACATTTAATTGTGGACTGGAGTACTGCATTAAATGCACATGTGAGGTGCCAGTGTCATAATGTTGCAAAGTACCCAGATAAGCACATGTGCCCCATACAGTATATGTACACAGAAATCATGGATACAAATGGAAGGTAAAATGTGTAATGAATGACAACTCCGTACAGCTTCCAAATCCCCCACCTTCCCAAGAACCATTGCATATAAATGTCTAAATCAGTGCAATTGTAAGCGGGTATAAGCACCAGTAAGCAAGTGTAAGCACCAAAAAGCAGTAGTAAGCATATGTAAGCACTAGTAAGCAGGTTTAAGCCCATTTGCGCAGGGGTAAGCAATGTGCACAGAGGTTAAGCAATTTTGAAGCTAACTCTCTTTAAGCATATTTAACCAGAGGTTAGCATTGCTTTTCTCGCGAAAAATGACACAAACCCACTTACAACTGCTCAAAAGAGCCTTAATCACTCTGTATCCAATGGTCCTTGTTCTGTGCATCAACAAAATAAACAGCCTTGCAGGTCTTGAACTCAGAACCCTATACACGATAGCCACAGTAGTTAACCACCAAACCATCACAACAGTACAGAAGAATGAGGTATCACCAATCAAGTCCTCACTGTAGTACAATCAAACTGAACCTGTGAAAGGAATCAGTATACAGTTATATGTTCCATAACCCACTACATAACATAAATATGTGAATTGGAGTACAGAAGTGAGATGTAACTGTAATATAGTGTTGAAGTCCCCAATAAAACACAAGGACCCCATACAGTGTATTTACACATTAATCATGAATACCAGGCAGATATATAAGATGTAATGAATAAGAAATCAATGCCAAAAAGAAAATATAATGCAAAGTCTAATGTAAGCAATGCTAAGCATTGCACAGGCCAGCTTAGGAGGTATAAGCAAAGTGTAGGCCAGCTAATTCAGTGTGCTCAGTGGTATACCCCTTTAAACAATGCCAACCTTAGGTAAGCAGGTTTGCTCATAGCTTAGCCTTTTCAAAACTGGCCATTCATGGAAAAGTGTGGGAAATTGGTCCTACCTAAACCCAACAGACGGGACTACATCTCATAACTGGGTGTAGCTTCCCCTTGCAGGCACCATGTCAGGAAGTGGAGAGGGTGTGTGCTTTCAGACGCAGCACTGGTGCATCCAGGAGTCCAGAGTCATGGCAGGACTCCTTGTCAAAGACCATGAGCAGAGACTGCTGCAGGGCCAGTACCAGGGTTCACAATATAAGGCAGAAGCCTGGGACTGTCTCGCCTATAACCTCACCAGTGCCACTAGCATATCCTGAACTAGTGAGCAGGTCAGGCATTACTATGCCAACCTAAATCGGCATAAGGGGGACCTCTTGGAGCAGTGGATCCAAGAGGCTAAATGGCAAGGGATGTCCCAGCTGTGTCTACCACCCCACTATGTGTGTAATAATTGCCAGCTCATGTATATCATGGATAGGGACTGGAAAAAAGCAATCCTGTCTCCCAAAGGTAACTCCAAAAATGAAAGAACAAAATCATGGTAGAGAAATAGGAGTCAAACCACCACGAGTAAAATCCAGTTCTTTATTGTAAAAATGGAGATAAGAACTTTCGCGTGCATCCAAAAGGCACGCTTCTTCAGATCTATCAAACAGAGTTTCTAATACCTTTTTATACAAATTCAATTAATTAAAAAAATCAATCAATTGAAATCAAACAATTAAACAATTAGTTAATTCATTGTTCCATCTAAGTTGTTCAATGGAAGATGCATACCAGGGCTTATTTAGTGGCTAAAGCACTTTATCTGATACTATTTGCTGAAGAAACGTATATATTATCCCAGTAGATAAGACATGGTGCTAGGGCAACATTGTAGCAGGAAGTGCAGCACTGGTTTTCAACAATTTTGCGGTTTGCAGATAAATCATTTACCTGCTGTCATTGCTTACCTTTCTTCAACCAACTAACACCTGTGTGAGTTTAAAAATTGCAACAACATTGCATATTCAGTGAATTATATCTACTGAATATATATAAATAAATAAATACATAAAGCGTATGGACCCATCAAAATCCTTATCATAGTTGATATATCACATGATAATTAAATAATAAGAAACCATTTATCTATGAAATAAAACAAAAATAATAAAAATAGGACAGAAAGTGAAGGAAAAGAGAGGATAAAGGGAAAGAGTGGGAAGGAGAGGGGGGAAGGAAGAATGAAAACCAAAACGAGAAGCTATAGCTGATTCCATATGATCTCAAAAAAGATCTCAAAAATACATATTAAAACAGTCAAAATTGATAGCTTGAAGCTACATAGATAAATATGCATATATATGAACAAATAGAAAAAATCATATATATTAAAATGGATGAGAAAAAACTGACATCATCCATGAAATGTATGCATGTAAATTGACAAATAAAAAAACTGAAAAATATAAAACTAAAAACTAATATATATATATATATATATATATATATATATATATATATATATATATATATATAATTTGACAATCTGATCTAACCTAATCAAACATATTACTAAAAAAGACATATTGGTAAAGCATAATCTATGTGTATATACAAAAGGAAATGTATACAAATAGCATAAGGATGTATGTATAATAAAGTAATCTATAAATGCATGATTGTATTGACACCTGTTTTTGTGTAGTTATTTATATTTACGTTTCTTTAAGAAAGATCTGATGCTAACATAGGCATTTAATCCTGGAGGATATTGAGCTTTGAGCTTCAATATCCAACTAAGCTCCAGGTTTTCTAAGTCATTAAAATTGTCTCCCTTTCTTATGTTGGAATTTCTTTTCTGTAATATCCTGAAACCAAACTTGTGGCCAGGATTTTCTGAAGAATGTTTAGCTAGAGCATTTTTTAATTCCACTTTTTTAATAGCATAAAGATGTTCTTGTATTCTATCTCTTAGACGTCTCGTGGTCATGCCTATGTAAAATACTGGACATGACTCACAATTGGCAAGATATATCACATTCTTGTCTTCACATGTTGCTGAAAATCTAGGTTCAAACCTATATGGTAACTCAGGGTGCATAAAAACTATCTCTTTAGATATCCAAGAGCAAGAATTACATCTCCCACAAGCATGGGTTCCAAGACTGCTATTATTCACATTTGTTTCAGCTGGAAGTGCTCTCTTTTTCTCAATACATAACATCCTCTTCAAATTCTTCATATTTTTATATGTGAAAATTGGTCTTGTACCTACCAACAGCTTAATATCTGCATCAATGGTTAAAATATGCCAGTTCTTAGTAATAATGTTTATTATATGTTTATTGTCACTAGTAAAACTGGTTTGAAAACAAACCCTAGAAGTGTCATATTTAGTTTGAGTATACTTAAAGGATGTTGGGTAGGTGCGTTTAATCTCAGAGGAACTATTCAAATCCAGAAAGGTGTCTTTTATCCTGCCTACCATCTCTGCATCATATCCCCTATCTAAAAACAGTTTCTCTAACATGTTGAATTCCTTTCTTCTTTCTTCAGTTTCATGACAAAGTCTATTAATCCTCATGTATTGCCCTTTTATTATGTTTCTAAATATAAATTTGGGGTGCATGCTATCATATTGTAGCATGGTGTTTTTCCAACATGGTTTTCTGAACAGTGAGGTTGTTAGTCCACCATTGCCATCCTTTTTAATATTTAAATCTAAAAAGTTAACCTTAGTTACTGAATATTCAATAGAGAACCTTAGAAAATCTGTGGTACTCTCTAATTCAGATATAAACTTTTTTAGGTCTTCAACAGTGCCATCCCACACCAGTAGTATATCATCAACAAATCTCCTATAAAGCAGGACTTTGCTGAAGGCTTTATGAGGGAATAAAGATGAAACCTCCCAACTGTATACTGCTAAATTTGCATAGGTGTTAGCGCAGGGAGTGCCCATGGCAACTCCCCACTGTTGAATATAGAAGGAGTCATTAAATGTCAAAACATTATTAGTTAATACCAACTCAAGCAAGGCATTCAATAAAATCTGCTCATTGTTACTATATTTCTGACTGTTATTTAGCAAGGCCCTAATGGCATCCAACCCAAAGGAGTTGGGAATGGCAGTGAAGAGGTTCTTCACATCTAGAGTGACTAACAAATGAGATTCAGATATGTCACAATTCAAGTTATTTAGATCTTCTAAAAGCTGATAAGAATCCCTGAGTATAGTGGGTATATTAGAGACAAGCGGTCTCAGTCTTTTTTCAATGAAGATTGATATATTTTCAGTAACCCAACCGTTACCTACAACTATAGGGTGAAGAGGTGGAGGGAGAATGCCCTTATGCATTTTAGGGAGACCTTTAATATATGGTATTGTAGGATGTTCAATGAGTAGAAATAAATAAAACTTATGATCAATCTGCCTACACATTATCAAATCATGTAGCTCCTGGTGTACTTGATATATCATTTTTTCTACTGTTTTTAGATCTATTAATTTATATGTAACACTGTCATCTAACAACGAGTTCATATACATAACATAATCATTAGTATTCATCAGTACCAACCCACCACCCTTATCTGCTGGCCTGATGGTAACATCTGGATCCCTGATCAGTGAATTAATAGATGCCCATTCTTCTTTGTTAATGTTAAAAAATATAGAAGAAGAGCAATTACTAAAGTTCGCATAATAGCTATAAAAGTCCATTTCACAGGTCTTAATAAAACATTCAATATGAGGATGCATTGCGGGTGTAAAAACACTTCTCCTTTTGAAACAGTTTTGTTCAACATCATTGCCAACATTGTGCTGGCCTTTCTTAAAAAACAGTTTGAGAGATAAATTGCACACAAACGCTCTCAAGTCAACCAGAATATCTTTAATATTGCTAACCTGTGCAGGTATAAACGATAAACCTCTGTTAAGCATTTTGCAATCCGTATCCGAGAGCGATAGTCCCGATAGGTTAAAGACTAGGTTGTTTAGTCCCTCAGTCGGCCTTTCTTTGTGTATGGTTCCCCTGAGAACTTTCTTTTGCCTCTTCCTCGGCTCAATAATCTTCCTCTCGAGTTTCTTCGAAGGTGTACCGGTAACTGTAAAAAAGAATCAGTGTTGGTCTGTTGGGTCTTCGGTTTCACTCCCGAAATGTAGTGCTGGTTTAAGGCCATTTGATTGGGTGGAGGAGTGTCCATGGTATCAGGCGTCGCAAATCGCAGACTCCCAGAAGATGCAGGCATTATGTTACTCGATGCGGAAGTATCAGTTAAAGGGGAAATGTCTTGTGTAGCTGACGGGGGACCACTCTCTAAATTATTATAAAATGCTGCTTCTGTCCTGTGAGTCTCCTGACTCTGTGTATTCCTGGGCCAAACAAATACTTGGCCATTTGTGAAGTCTCGATGGTCTCTTTGGAGCTTACAGAGCTTTGTTTGTTGAAGTCTCTCTCCATAAGCATCTATCTGGCAAAAAAGATTATCTAGTCTGTTGCAAAAAGTATCCCCTTTAAACTTGGTTGCTAGATCTTTATACAAGACATCACTCTTAACCGATAGCTCATTCTCTATCGGTAAAAAATAGTCAATAAGAAGTTTTATATAACTGAAACTAAGATCCAAGTTTAACTTTTGCCAGTTTTTGAGCAGCTCCGGATGACTGTTACCATAAGAGGGCATACATAGAACCCTCATGCCCCGTGGAACCACCTTGAAGTGTAGACACGCTTCAAGGTGTCTACGCTGCCAGGTTAAACGAAACAGTTTATATAAGTTGTTCTCTAGTTCTTTATAAAGAGAATTAAATTCAGATAACATGTTCACAGTACCTGGTTCAACAGAATTAACCATGGTGGAAAGTTCCATATTAAATAACGGATTTGATCTTTTTTCAATGAGACTGTTCCATCTCTGATTGGAAAAATTCTTCTCCGGTACATAGTCAAGTTCCAATGATGATCCTTCCATCGTGTAGAGACAGGAGGTAGCACATAAAATAAGATACTGACTGGAAAAAAGCAATCCTGTCTCCCAAAGGTAACTCCAAAAATGAAAGAACAAAATCACGGTAGAGAAATAGGAGTCAAACCACCACGAGTAAAATCCAGTTCTTTATTGTAAAAATGGAGATAAGCGCTTTCACGTGCATCCAAAAGGCACGCTTCTTCAGATCTATCAAACAGAGTTTCTAATACCTTTTTATACAAATTCAATTAATTAAAACAATCAATCAATTGAAATCAAACAATTAAACAATTAGTTAATTCATTGTTCCATCTAAGTTGTTCAATGGAAGATGCATACTAGGGCTTATTTAGTGGCTAAAGCACTTTATCTGATACTATTTGCTGAAGAAACGTATATATTATCCCAGTAGATAATACATGGCGCTAGGGCAACATTGTAGCAGGAAGTGCAGCACTGGTTTTCAACAATTTTGTGGTTTGCAGATAAATCATTTACCTGCTGTCATTGCTTACCTTTCTTAAAAAATTGTTGATTTATAAAACCTTGGGATATTTTGTGAATTTAAACCCCCTTTAATAAAAAATAATGCATGGGCCCCTAATCCTTATCATATTGATAAGTTAAATTTTAAAGAGGCCATTTTTCTAATAAATTTAACAAAAAATTAAAAAGGAAAAGTGAAGGGAAAAATAAGAAAGGAAAGGGTAACCAACGAGTTAAAGATTTTTTATTAAAAATTCCATCCCTATTAGGGAAAAAGAAGCTTGAAGGCTTGAAATTGTTTTTCCCGAAAAAAAATTAAAAAATAACCATGATATTGAAAGTTTGCTTTAAGAAATTTAAAACTGGTTAAAAAAACTAAATTTAAATAATTATTTATATTAAATTAAATAATATAATTCTTGACAATTTTCCCCATTTTAAAGAAATTGGGAATTTTCTTGTGGAAATACAAGTGTTCCAAAAAAACATTGATATGTATAAAGTAACTAAAATTAGTTGTATTCCCGTTTTTGGTAGTATTAAGTCAAAAAGATTGTGTTAAATACATTTAATCCCAGGTTTGAGCTTTGAGCTTCTATCCATGGAGGGTTTTTTCCTTAATTGCTCCTTTTAGGGATTTCTTTGTAATTCCCCGGAAAACTTGTGCCAGGATTTCTGAAAGTTTTGTGAGATTTTTAATTATTTAATCTGATGTTCGTTTCTTTTGGGCGGCATGTATGGGAAAACTAAATGCCCTTGGAGTTAATTCATTAAACCCCAAAGGGTTTTAAAAACTCAGGGGGATTTTAATTTAGATTCGGCATTACACTTCCCAATTTTTCCCCTTTTTTTTTGGTAGGTTTTAATTTTCCTTTTTAAAAAACACAAATTTTTTTAAAAAAAAAAATTTCATAACCGCTTAAATTGCAAATTTTTGGGGTTTTTAGTTGTTTGGAGGTTTTCCATGCTTTTTTGGGGGGTGGTTCCATGAAATTTTTTTTTGGGGGGCCCGGGTTTTAAAAAAGGATATATAAAACCTTGTTGTTAAAATTAACCGTTTTTCCCCGGGACATCAGTTTCCATCTGGAAATGAAAATTTAGATTTGGCTTAGAATTCCCATTTTTGTTTTCTAGGGTGGTAGGTTTAGAATTTGAGCCTTGCCTAAAAAGGCACTATGGGGGTGGCAAGAGCCTTAGCCAATATCCGAATCCCAGGGGTGACAGGTGCAAGCCGTCCCTTATGAAGCAGCGTGGCTTGTCAAGCATGTCATCCCAGGCAGACAGACACTGGATCCCTTTGAATGACACCAGACATTAAGCCAATTGTTAAAGCTGATCATCTTGTCTCTATATTGTGGCATCATTCTTGGTGAAGGAAGGATACTGCTCAGGGTTAGGTCATACCTGCCTGGGCTACATAATCAGAGAGCTCCTCTATGTCTCTTTTCATGCAGTCCAGGAGGTACGTCTCAGGTCGCTCACACCAGCATGGACAATGACTGTGTCATATTTGTACTTGCTGTGGAGTGACCCGAGTGCATGTGTTATGTCTAGGATTCTAGCGCCCGACAGGCAGCTTACTGTGACCCTCTCCTTGTTCAGCCTGGTGAGTGGGACGTCAGTGTGTCTGACTATGGAGTCACCTATGACAAGTATGTTTGGTGTTGTATTTGGCCTTAAGGGCTGTGACTGCTTTGCACACTGCTTTTGTGGTTTATGTGTTGCTTGTGGGGTGTCTTGAGGTAGCAGTTGTTTGGGTGTCTGCTTTGGAGGCCTCTGCTGTTTAGGTAAATTTTTACTCAGAGCCTCCGAGTATGTCTTTGTGTGTTTATGTGTTTGATTCAGTGGAGTGGTAGCATTATGTGAGGCTGGTTTTGTGGTGTGTGTAGTTGCCTTCTCCTCCTGTCTGGTCTTGCCAGTCCTGAGTTGAGAGAGCTCAGCCTCCAGTTTGGCTAAATAGCTGCATCTCTCGCAAGTATTTGTGTTATGTGGGAGGAGGAGAGGGTTGTCTGTGTACATGAGGCAGTTATAACATTGCCTCAAGATTCCCAGATTCTCCAATGGCTCCAATGTTCTGATTATGTCCTATTGGTTGATAAATATTCATAATTGATTCCATGCATGGGCTATATTGAATTATTCTGACATCGGTGCCATGGTGCCATCAATGTACCTGCATGCTGTTGTTATTACCACTGTGGTCCCATATATGTATGTGTTCTGTTTGCTATGCAACTGTTCCATATCTGGTGTCTGGGTTAATTGGAATAACTATGCATGCTGTTATACCTAACCCTGGAATGTGTTGACTATTACTAACCCACATATAATGATAAAATCTAAACACTACAGCATGTTTGGGAAGGCCAGTCCCAGCAGACCCACCTGTCTCACCTCAGCTGGCCATGGCACCGGACACCAGCATGTCTGGGGCCCAACCCAGGACCTCCTCATCCATTGGTCCTACATCACCTTCGAGTGGAACCACCTCAGGGAATGGGGCTCACCCCCCCCAGCAGTGGGTGTAGACAGGTACCTGTCACCCATCACCAGGTCCAGGTTGTGGTGCATAGAGAGTTCAACCAGCAGCTCGGTGATCATCTACATCAGCTCAAGGGCCTCATGTCACGACTAGAGAGTCAGTTGGGCTCTGTGACTCAGCCCCCAGCACAGCCACCATTGGGGCTGTGAAGGTTGGGTGGGGACCTAAGTCCCACTGTTTCCACTAGGGGGGCTCATGGGCTTCCGATTTTCCAACACCACTCCCCATCAAGGTGTTTGCCCCCCATATGTGTCATATACCGCCCCTGTATGCATCTTGTATGTCTTGTCTGTTAACCTACCCAACCTACCTCCCTGAATATACCTTCTATCCCCCCAACATCCCACTCTCACCTGAAAAAAAAGGGCAATCTGTTCCCAAAATAAAATCTCGCCCCCATGCATAGCTGTCCATTTCACACATGTGTCCACTGAACACATGTAATCCGGTCTAATTGGCATCACAACTTATTATTGTTGTCCTCACCTCTCTCCCAGGGGTTAGAGTGTTCAAATCTACCCCCAAATTCAGTGTATATGCACAGCTGTTGCTGTAGAAGAAATGGGCAGCTATGGACCTTCCCTACAAACTTCCTGCACATCCCTAGCTATTTCCCCTACTGTCTTTCCTTCTTTCCGCCCCTCTTTCACCACTTTGCTATCAACCCTTTTTTCTTTTCTTTTAAAGAAATTAGTGTGGGGGGAAGTGGTAATAAGCACTTTTAAGAAGCAGTAAGTGGGTTTAAGCCTGTTTGCATGGGGGTAAGAAATGCCTACACAGGTTAAGCAATTTAGAAGCTAACTCGAGTATAAGAAACTGTAACCGGAAGTTAACAGTGTTTACCTCCACGCAAACCCGTGCAAACCTGCTTACAACTGCTCAAAAGTGCCTTAATCACTCTGTATCCTACAGCCCTTGTTCTGCCTAACAACAAAATAAACAGCATCTGCTAGGCTTGAACCCAGGACCATGCACACCATAGCCAATGTGATTAACCACTAAGCCACATCATATACACATAACCCTGATGTTTTCACAAACATATCATCCATCCCAGTCATTCACCAGTACAGAGAATGTATCCCAACATGTAGATGTATGTGTGTGTGTGTGTGTGTGTGTGTGTGTGTGTGTATATATATATATATATATATATATATATATATATATATGTTAATATGTAAATAGATAAAACATATCTATCCATGTAGATATAGATATAATATAGAATTATATACATTTTAAATATATATATATATATATATATATATATATATATATATATATATATATATATATATATATATATACCTACAAATGTATACATCTATAGATATATATGTATATATATGTATATATATATATATATATATATATATATATATATATATATACACACACAGAAAGTTATATATATGTAAGCAGATATATATATATATATATATATATATATATATATATATATATATATATATATAGATATGTATATATATATATATATATATATATATATTGGTATATATGGACATACATCTATAGATAACAATTGGAACATAACAAAAACATATATGTCCACATGCACCGGGGTTGAGAAGCCCCATAAAACATACGTCTTGTATGAATAGGTATTCCCCCCACAGCCAACACATCTGCCCTGCAATACACTACCAGCTGTTGCAGATCCCATACCCAAGACCTAACATGACATGGGTACAAGATGTTAACAGTACTCCATCCCACCTGTATGATGTCAGGCTGGTATCAGTAACATATCATGCAGTACAGTCCGGCTCCCATAGGGAATGTACAATGTGGAAGCAATCAACATCCCTAGGATACATATACACATACATATATATGCCGATACAGATACACACACACACACACACACACACACACACACATATATATATATATATATATATGTAACTACACATACACAAACAGAGATATGTATAGTATGATACATATGTAGAAGGTGCACACAATATGGAACAGCCACTAGGCTTACAGTTACCACCTTACCAAAAGGACACTGTAGGAGCCACCCATACAAATGACAATTGTTGCCTGCAACATATACCCACAGAGAGGTCAAAGGATATAACACCACACAGGTTTGCATAAATGGGAATGCTTTATTTGTGGACTATTACAGTTGTATATGCCATGTCATATAGCTGTTTAGACACGGGCATCCATATAAACTGAATAATACAACTGTGAAACAGTTATACTAATATACTAATACAGTAGTCTGGAAAGGTTTACAAATGTTGCTGTTCAGGCCAAGGCCTTCAAGTAGTACAATAGCAAAGACAGACTGGGCCACAGGATACCTAACAATCAACAGTAAGTAATGCAGATGTATAGTTCAGCAGCCTCTAGCTACACTCTGTAGACAATCCCTAGGGGGTAAAGATCTCAGTTGACACAATGGGATGTAACTGTTACATAACAAGGCATTACTGACACCATCACAAGCACACTGACAAACAGATCAGTCTGTTTGGCAGGTGGCAGTAGGCCTGCATTTACCCAAGGTGGATTGTATGGTAATGTACATCTAGATACCTTAAGGCAGCTCATCCCTGATGCCCCCACATGTTGTAACAGCCTAGGTTAGTTATGATGCACCCCCCAGACTAAATACAGGGCCATATACTACTGTTCCATACACTGGCTTCTGGAGTGCATAAGGGCACACATGTATTGTGTAGGTGAAGCTCACACATATATGGCTCCAACACCACCTTACATGTGGGAGACACAACAGCAGTGGACTGATGGCAGGAATAGCAGCATGACATACTCACAGCCTAGTAAAGAACAACCCCTGACAGCATGTCATATGTGCAAAGCCTGGTATGTAGGTAGAGGACAGAGGCTGAAACACAGGCCCATATGTGTAAAGCTGTTGTCATACACTAAGCAAGCCACTGGTGTTACAGGATAGTCTGCAACATACCCTTAGTCAGGAATATGAAGTTTGAAACAGAAATGGGTGTAGCCATGTACTGTTAGCACTCAACACACACACACACACTGCCAGTGAAATATCTGACACAACACCTGTATGGTGGACAGAAAAAACATAATAGGCACACCTCTGGCCATCAAGAGGATTGGTCCACAGTTGAGAGCTATGCAGATAGACAACATCCCAAGGTAAACCAGTATGTACACACAAACCCAGTAACACCAGTACTATACAATGCATACAACAACTCTACTCACACTCTGTCTGTAGTTCTGGAACCTCCTACAAATATGTAGTTGGCCTGAGTGTGCAGGTTCTCCTGTAAGAGGTATTGCTACCTGCTGTCTGTAACACTGATGCCCATACACAGGAAGAGGTCCATCACACAGGAAAGGTAAAGGGACCACTCCCACATGATGGGATTTATAGTAGGTGGTTGCCATGACAGTGGTAACTTGAAGGACTACACAGCAAGGTGCATGCAGGGAAGAGGCATGTGGAGGACACTGACTGGTGTAGAGGCCATCACATGATCATGTGCATCACCTACAAAACCATGCTGCAACCTATTCAAAGCAGCTCAATCCATTTACTGAAGAGAGACAGAGAGAGAGAGAGTGAGAAAGAAAATAAAAAAAGGCCTAAGGCAAAGGCAAAGCAAAAGTCAAAGGAAAAGAAAACTATGCTAACATCTAGCAAACTATCCATAACAGACATCATTCCCACAACAGGTATGTGAAGTATATATGCATGTAATTGAATGCAGTACCTAGTCCATAATAATGGGATAGATGATGTGGAATGATTTATATGTGCCATCAGGTGTTGTTATAATGATGTTCAACTGAACAACTGCTATGGATAATAGTGTCGGTCCCTGTGGGTATTGGGCCATAGCCATCACCTGTGCAGATCAGCACTGACTGACAGGATGTAAGCCATCATAGTGTGTGTTGTGTAATGGGAAGTATGTATATTACGTGGCCAATAGCTGGTGGTGGAAGTAATGCCATTATGATGGACACATGGGCCCCACAGCCCACCCCTTGCAGGATACTCAGGTTAATTTGTAATGTAGCATGCAGGAATGGTATAGGTTTGTAATAAGGTTACCTGCAATTGGGTCCTACATATACCCCCTAATGTCAGACTGTGTCCATATGTGGCACCTGTCTGTGTTGTAGCACAGCAGAACAGTGCAGCTGTGCAGGAAGGTTTTGTGAGATTGTGGACTTGATGCCTGAATGTACTCCACATATAGGTATGCATATGTGTACATGTGTACACATATATAATATATATATATATATATATATATATATATATATATATATATATATATATATATATTTCTACATGTATATCCACAAACATACAGACACCCATGTGTAGACATATCTTTGAGCACATATATACATCACATATATCTACACATATATAGATATATACCTATATGCACATATCTACATATATACAAACACACACACACAACCATATATGTATGTAAATACATGTATCCTATATTACCACCACAGTGATGCATGCTATGTGTGAGGCAACAGCACACATAGCAATACACACATATATCTACAGCTGGCAATGTGTGCAACATGGAAGGGTATGTCACATGTTAACCCTTTGTTGGGACCACATTGACTTCATCTGTGAAGTTTTGAATGGGAATATGGGGAAGTATGGCAGGTATAGTTGTGGAGGTGGTCAGAGTTGGTAGATATAGAGGACAGTCTACAGGGGTGGTATGTGACACATGTGGTGGGTGAACACCCTTGATGGTGTGTGTGGTCTGTGATGTGGAAGCCCCATGGGGCTCAATATGTTCACAATGGGAACAAGCCTCCCACCCACTGCTACTCACAACTGCAGTCCACGTCCTGAAGGTGTCTGGCCTGGAGGCTGAGTAGGAGGAGCATGTCAGCCCTATGAATGTGTACTGGGTGCCTCAGAGTGATGTAGCACATCCCACATGTGTCTGTGGATCTCGTTATGGAACAGACCCTGGACTTGACCTCAGGGGACTGGAACATGTCTGTGTGTGCCCCCATGGGGTGACAATATCCCCTGGATTGGATCCACCTGACAATATTGCTGGACTAGTACACGAGGAGGCCCTAGAGTAGGACATGCATGTGATGTGGCCAGGTAACATGGGAAGATGGGTCTGGAGAGGTGGTTCTGCTAGCCAATAGTACATATACATGTTATTCTGTCACTGTTATAGAATATATGTTGGTAGTAATAGTCTACACAATACTAGAACATGTCCAACAGCATGCACAGATATCCCCAATAACACAGACTGTCAGATGTGCAGGAGTCACAAAGCAGCCATACCACAGGCATGTATGGAACCATAGTGGCCCTGACAATGGCATGCGGGTGAATAGTCTGTAAGAGGCCAACAATGATAGTGTCCACACAGGGAACATGGCTACAATCACATAGCAGAAAGTGTGGTACAATACAATATCTGTCCCACTGGTAGGTAAGCTGTAGCCATACCTAATGAGTTGTGTGTACATTTTGTTGTAGCTGATATGGCAGGGGGGGTTACAGAGATGTGTATTATGAATTGTGGTAACCTTGCTGTATGAGTTGTTCAGACCTGTTTCCATCTTTATGTCTTTCAGCCAAGATGTCACATGCACATTTGCCAACATATTCAGTGGCAGAGAATGAAGTGCTGATCACATACTTAAGACAGCACTACCCTGTGCTATACGGCAGGGCCGCACATGACCAGCAGGAGCAGACCACCCTGTGGAATGACCTAGTCCACAGGGTCAATGATGTCGGACTGCACAAACACAGTTATGAGCAGTTCCGGCATCATTGTACTGACCTGCTTCACAATGCCCATTGGTGTGCTGCTGCAGTCTGGGGGGATCATCTCATCATGGGGGGGGCCATGTCATCCATCCCACCCTGACACATGTGGAGGAGCTCCTGGACAGCCTCATGGCACCTGCCCTTCCGGCCAGCCACCAACCGCTGGACACATTTGTGGAGGTGGGTGTCACTGACACACTGGCTGAGAATCATGCAGGCAAGGACACAGGGTCCATCAGTAGACCACTGTTGTGTATACATCCACATCGGTACAGGTAGATCATGCATATCTGACATGTCATAGATATATTGTGTTGTTGCATATTAGTGATAAACAGATGTCCAGATGTGGTAGTATTGTGCAACTGTACCATTGATGTATTGTAATACTGCACCCACCCTGTAGCACTGCCACAGGTGTGACCACTGACATTGCATCTCTCACCTTCTTATGTAGGTCCCTCCGGGATGCCACCAAGGCAGCAGTCTGTAGCTGGTGAGTATGGTTTATGTAGATGCTTACCAACACACCGAGCATGTAATGGTGATGATATATTCCATGCACACATCTAACACACCTACGCAGAATGCATGCTGTACATGTGCACGTATTGCTTCTGTGAAATGCACGGCATCACAGGGGTGACCATGATGGGGCATTAAAAGGGTATGTCAGACACTTGCATGATAACTAACATTCTGTCATTGTGGAATGTGTCCGCAGGGAGTAACATAATGGTGGGAGACATGGCCTACAGTAGGGACATGTTTGGAACAACACCCATATACAGTGCAACACCAGTGTATATACCTTGTAGGACAATGGCAACTGCTGCAGAGATAGACTATGGCATATGGCATTACAGTAGTCCACATTATCAGCTGGGACTAGGCTGTAACATGTGGTGTTCAGTGTATGGGACACTGCAAAGTGACATACATGTGTAGGGCTTACTTGTCATGCATCTGCAAAAAGGCTGAAGGAGGGGGGTTATCAGCATGACACACTGGTGCACTGCAGCAGGGAACCTAAGGATGCTAAGAATGGCAGTATCCACACATAGCCAGGTTCAGGACCTGTGGCAGATGTAACCCTACCCCCACAGCAATAGTGACGGCAGTGTGTGAACTACACAGTAAAATTGGACACCCTTTAGTGAGAGCCTTATTATTAGGTGATAAATAGTGATTGCTGGCAGCAGATTACCACCTTATAGCTTGGGCAGAAAGGGGCATAGCTGGAGAACCTGTGCCAACCTTCCCCAGGAGTGTCTGTGTGTTTGTATGTAACTCATATCTTAAAGTGTGTGTGTGTGTGTGTGTGTGTGTGTGTGTGTGTGTGTGTGTGTGTGTGTGTGTGTGTGTGTGTGTGTGTGTGTGTGTGAGTGTGTCTGCCAGCTACTTGGACAGGGACACAAAGCACCAATTGGACAGAGAGGGTGCTGGAGGTTTTGGCTTAAACACTAGGCTGAGATCTGTACCCTATAGCTGTGCCAGTTGGGAGTCTTATTGGGGATCTGGAAAGAAAAGAGAAACTAGCCTCAGACTTACTGTGATGTCTGTTTGCTGTTAAGGAAAATTGTACTTTACTGTGTGTGTACTTGTTATCCTTCCCAATGTGCACATCCCTCACTGGTGCTGCTGGTGAAGATTGAGGCTCCCTGATTACTGGGCCAGTGTACGAGCATCACAGGCTCTTACAAGGGTACCCAATTATACTGAGTGAAATTAATATTAATACACATAGTATCACTGACCAAACAGCAAGGCTTTCAGGATTAGCCAGCGTTATCACTAAATAAATATGTGTAAATACTCTCAAAACTTACCTTTTTTGTAAAAAGGACCAGCCACAATGAATGTTAAATATATTTAATAATAAATAGTAAGGGAACATGAAAATACTAAATATGTATTTACAGTAAACACCAGAGTTTCAAACTCAGGAAATATTAAAAATAATATTGATGGAAAGTTTCACACAGTTATAGAAAAACAGTATTTAGCTAGTCTCAGTATCTTTTCCTGATTGACTAAAAGAATTATGGGCTCAGGCTCAATGCCAAGAAATGTATAGTTATCCCCTTTAGGGAAAAAAACATGTACCCGTGAATTACAAAATAGGTCTCAGTACACTAAACACCAAAAGTGTGATAAGAGACATAGGGACACAGGTGGACAGTGGTCTCACCTTCAATAACCACATCACCACAACAGTCAGGAAATCCTTCAATGTGGCACACCTCATCACTAGGGGCTTTTCATCCCGAAAAAAGGAGGTCATTGTGCCACTGTACTCATCCCTCATTAGACGCATTATAGAATACAATGCCCCATTTGGTATGTACCTCTCAAGACATCTGCAACAACTGGAAAAGTCACAGAAATACCTCATTAAAAGAATCACAGGCCTAAAGCAGATGCCCTATGCTGACCGACTTAAAAAACTCCAGCTATACTCTTTTGCAGATCATCTACTCCGAGGCGATCTCTGCTTAACATACAAGGTCATGTCAAACTCAGAGCTGTTTGACATGCTACACTTAAAGAAATCACAATCCCTCAGAGCCACATGCTCCAGGGATCTAAACCTTGTCATCACAATAAACAAAACATGCTGGCGGGATAGATTACTGACTCAGAGACTCCCCAGACTCTGGAATAGACTGCCCATACATGTCAAGCAGAGCACCTCTTTGGCCGTCTTCAAAAGAAACCTTGATGATTGGATGGGAGAAAGGAAATTCACCCTGGGGATCATGACAGTCGCTCTGCTACCCCCTGATCCAGGGAAGTAAATAGTGTGTTCACAAAAACATCAAAAGTCCAAAGCAAAAGAAAGGAAGGAAACAAATATATAAATAAATATAAATATATATGCACACACACATACAAACATACACACGTGTGTGTGTGTGTGTGTGTGTGTGTGTGTGTGTGTGTGTGTGTGTGTGTGTATGTATATATATATATATATATATATATATATATATATATATATATATATATAATGTATATATTGTGGCTGTAATGGTACACACACACACACACACACACACACACACACACACACACACACACACACACACACACACACACACACACTTTTGATGATAAAAATACTGCTTTGCAGGATGAATAAGCCCACACAAAATACTCCACCACTGCCACCATTATAAATAAGATGATGGACAGGGACAGTGGTACTTGGTTCCACTACACTACTCTCTGAAAGAAAACAATAACAAACCTTTTAAGCTACAAATCTTAAATCTGACAGCTATCAGTAGTACAATCTCTTGAGCCACACTGCTGGTGCTAACTAGATTAAAAAATACAAAGGTCACACAAATATAAACCGCTAAATAACTCATTAAATGCATGTTGGCCACAAGTGCATGCAACAAATATACACTAGTGACCTGGGTATGGGTCTACACAATCTACACCTAAAAATAGGGTTCAGACTGATCACCCCAACAAGCAAAGCTTTTGACTTTCTCTATGTTTCCGTTTCTTCCAGCATGCACTTGCTCACTGTAACAGTAATAGTACTTTGAATAAAATCTTACAGTCACCCATAGACACACACACACACACACACACACACACACACACACACACACACACACACACACACTAGTGCACTAATTTTCAGAAAAGACAGGTCTTATTCTCCAACACTGCAGCCTTCTGCCCTGGCCAAAGGCAGTAAACTTTCACCACCCCAAATTACCAGGCTGACAAATTCTCAGTAACTGCTTCACTTTTGTTAATAAGCCAGATAATTATAAATACAAATCATAATGCTCTTCAGAGCAATCTGTCACATTCTTTCAATTAATACACAAATACACGGATGACCAGCCACAAGCTTTTTTAAAAGTGAATAAATAAAATGTTGTATTTAAGAAATAATTCATTAATTTATTTATTTAGTTGCTTACATATGAATGTGTTAAGAAATACAGTTAATTAAATATATAGAGAAATATAAAGCTGCACAAGGAAACAGAAAACAATCATTTTTTACTAATAGATTGCATGAAACAAAAATATCTGCCTACAATTAAACTTTGTTCAAACTATTTCTTACCAGAAAGTACCAGGCTAAACTGTGTGAATTTCCAAAGTGAGATGTGTTCAAGGAGGAAAAAATCAAAGGTTATATACTCCAGTGTTATAGTAGTAATTCTCCTCTCTGGCCTTTTTTTAGTTTTGCCTTTTTGCACATTCAGGTATGCTTTTATATTTTTCATACAGAAACCATAGATGTAATGGAGTAATGCTTCAAATTTGCACACTAATGAAATTGTTTACCTGTTCTTCATTAATTAACTCCTTAACAAAATTGTCTAATTTCTCTTTTATGACCCTTAGGAAAAGTAAGGGTTTCTAATCACAGAGCAAACCAAATTGCAACTTGTTTCACTTCTCTGCCATGCATTTCACATTCCATGTATATCTGCAGCAGTTCCCAGCATAATTAAGTTATAATTTCAGTTACAAATTATATATGCTGTTGCATACATTTCATGGAAAGATGTATTAAATTTGCAATTGTTTTCATTCCACTAGAAATCACATTCTGCAGACACATATTGCATAGAAACAAATCACAAATTCTCACATATTTCATGCCACTGAAAAAAAGACATGACAGATTAAATCACATATTTTTAATTTACCTGTTGCAGGTTTTACACAACTTTAGTGCTGCTCAGATATCTGTTACACTCCTAGTCAGAGCATAGACGCATTTTTCTCTGACATCGCCATATATCTGTATGCAATGCTACCTCTGTGTATACTAGATCTGATCAACGATCAGTCAAGCTATGCTGTGCTCAAAAGCTAAAAAATTGCAACAGAACCAGTAGCAGACAGATAACAAAAAAGGAGGATGCTAATCCATGGTATAATGGAATGCCTCACGGGCGAAACTGTACTATCAAAACAGCAATCCATAAATCCATGTAGAGATAACTAAGCAACCAGATAATTCTTAAATAAAAACTAAACAGAAATCAGTTTGGTATGGATATCAAATTAAAAATAAGCTAAGAGCTGTATCTCAAAATTCTGTAGAAATTATTAAAAGACAGCAGGAAGGAACACAAGTGTCAGCATGTAATACATTCAAATCTAAGATTTCAGCAAATAAGGTAATAATTTTAAAAACATAGCTCAGCAGCAGTATAGTCAACACATCCTGTCATATCATCGTTTTCTATTTATGTCACTGAATGACACTGAATCTGGAAGAAGCAGCTCAGTCTGTGGATATAATGTACATTTTATATCAAACCTTTGACTCTGTCTCCCAAAAATGGCTACATATCAAACTGCAAAGTAGGCATGGAGAGAGGACATATTCAAATGAATTGAGGAATGACTGAATGAAAGGAACTAGAAGGTGGAGGTGAAAAGGCACTGTTATCAGATAGAGAGGTGAATAATTGAGTCCAGCAGTGATTGCTCCTGTGCCTGGCACATTTAAAGATATTCATGACGGAGATCAGTAGGACTACTGAGAGCAAAGTCACCCTTTTTCTAAAACTCGAGTGCTGATTTTAGACAAGGAGACAAGCCCTATAAGGGATCTTCAATAGACTAGCTGAGTAGCCTCACAAGTATCAGGTATGTATCACTACTGCAAAGTGCAAAGTCCTGAATATAATCATGAAGATTCCTAGAAAAGAGTAACAGTGGTTGAGGCAAATTAGGCATCACTGAGCAAGAGAAAGATCTAGAAGCCCCAGTTACTACAGAAATGAATGAGGGAAGGTTGTTAAAAAGTGAGGAAATACTAATATCATTCAAATGGAATCAGTTCAAGAAACAGAGAGCTAATTTTACTATTTTATGTCAATGGTTTGGCTACTATGACAAATGCATGTCTACTATTCCTGGAGGGAAAGGAAACAAGACTAGTTAAGAAACTGCAAAATAACCCACAATAATGGTGAAGACATCAGGAGAGAAGGATTATGAATTTAACCATGGAAACTGCAGCTACGCAGTCATGTGGGCAAGATGAGTATTAATGGTTCATAGGTTAGTACTAGGCAAACTGCCCTTGCGAGCCATTGTAAGCCTAGCCAAATATCCCTTGTAAGACTCAAACCCTGCACCTTGTGTTTGTAAGGCAAACACCTTAACCATTAGGCCACCCTCCCAACCCAAGCATTAACTGGCAGTGTAGGGAGGCAAGCTGAAGGACAGAGGGATGATGAGGAAGAACTACTAGACTAAAAGTACCAAGAAGACTAAAATTGGGAAAAATCTTTTTCATAGTAATGTCAGTACATGAATTAAATATTGCCCCAGAGCAGTTGTTGGATGGTATATTCACAGAACCATTCAAAAAGGCATGAGACAGATGTCAAGGCGGAAAGGATGAGGGACATAAAGGTGGCATGGTGGTATCTGCATTAAAAGGGCAGATGAGATGGGGAGGTCTGACTTCTTACTGCTATCAATCATACATAATGCAATGCAAATGAAGCATAGAAAGGGTGAGAATAGATTTTATAAGATTAGAAAAAATTATTTAAAAATGGCGGGTTAACTTTAGTCTGATGCACTACCCAGAAAAGGTAATGAGAGTTAAAGAAGTTGTAACAGGGAAAGAATAAATCAAAGGAACCACACTCATAACCCAAAGGTACACAAGCTATCTAAAATGGGGAAGTCAACATCAAAGTCAGGTCAGGAGGTCAAAATTGAAAAACTATTATGTAGAGGAAGAACCATCAGCTGATGAAATGAAGAAATTATTATCCCATATAACAAACAATTGGTTAGATCCCATCAATTATGGAGGCCTTATCAGTGAAGCAAAACAGGCTGAAGGAAACAATATCAGTCAACAAAAATAAACCATGTTCTGCATTAGAATCACTAAAAACAAAATGAAAACAGTGCAGCATGCCACCTCTATGGCACAGAAGGAGATAAAGCTCAAAATGTGACTAAGACAATGTATATTTGATTAGTGACCCAGACATAAGCGGTGGTAGCTGGGGACAGACAGTAGCAGTGAGCAGGATCTGCTCACCCACTCCTTGGAAGGAGTTGGACATGTGTTATGGATATGCACATTACATCCAATCCTCACTGGAGACCACTCGGGGGGCTGCGTCTATGGGGCTAATACCACTCGTGGAAGAGAATGACAAGCTCTCACTCCACCCCATTGCAGTCATGTGCAGGAAATAGAGAGGACATAAAGGGAAACACACTCCAACAGCTGACCGGATGGTGACCATTCCATCACCATGTTCTCACTCCATTTAAAAAGGGAAACAAATGAATGATAGAAGTCAGAATGGAGGACAAAAAATAATGAAAAAGGTGTAACATAAATAGTCTTGAAGAATGAAGACAGATAAGCAGTAAAGCTGATGTAACCCCTTTAAGTGATTAATTTAAATGTATTTTTTTTTCTTATTTATGTATGAACCCAAGTATGTGACCTTACCTCTTCAAGACCCCTTTCATCCATGAGCTAAGACACAAGATCAAAGGTAAACATTTTTAATGTGTCTACATACATGCAAATACAGAAGCTATACATCTACAGAGTCAGTAATCAACCATCTGGTTGCCTGGAACTAGAGGAAATCAAAG
Source organism: Protopterus annectens (assembly GCF_019279795.1). NCBI lineage: Eukaryota > Metazoa > Chordata > Ceratodontiformes > Protopteridae > Protopterus > Protopterus annectens. The sequence goes on along the minus strand of NC_056729.1, from coordinate 277,218,087 downwards.
TATCTAGTAAAACACATACAAATTCTAAGAGGACACTCAAACTCTACTCAGCATAGACTGTAGGTTAGAACTGAACACTGAATGCTGTAGCTGTTTGAAAGAACTCTTAATGACTGAACCACTGTGTTACCTCTCCCTAAAAAGTGAGGAAATATGTGGAATTACATGGTGGTACACGTCCCCAAAAAATGAGACAATACATGGAGTTAGAGTACCATATTTAAAAATAAAAATTGTATGAAGATACAAAGACATAAGGTGACCAGCTTAGGAGAGATGTAATGAAACAATGGTGGTGTATGATTAGGTCAGGCTTCCAGAAGACATAAGTCAAAGAAAATGCAAGTCAGAGAGTGCAAAATAATTCAAGAATGTAAGGACATGAAAAGGCCAGCTTTATGATGCCTGGACAGCTAAGCTGTTTGATACATAAGACATTTAACTTAGTGAATAAAAAGTAAACAAATTAAGGGGACATATGGTCCTTATCTGACATAAACATCTAATTTTAGTTACTAATAATTATAGGTTTGTAAAAAGTGACAAAAAAGTGATACAACAATTACAAGTATGTAGAGAAGTGCATTTACTTTTGATATTAATTCACTAATTGAATTATGAAATGCAATATGCCGCTACATTGTATTTATATTTAAACATTCCATAATCCTAATTAACTTTTGAGTTTAGGTTCATAGGCACATAGGTAGGTACTAGGCTATTGGCCCTAGGGCCTATATAAGCCTAGCCAAAAAGGTACCCTGACTTTCGCCACCCACAAAAATTAATTTCTTGTGGACCTGTCGAGCAGAGCCACAGAGGTGATTCCCGGGTTGAATTTCCTGTTTCCCATCCAATCATCATGACTTTTCTTGAAGAGTGCTAATGAGGAGCTCTGTTTGACATAGATAGGTAGTTTGTTCCAGAGTATGGGAAGTCTCTGGGACAGGAATCTATCCCTCCAGCATGTTCTGTTTATTGTGGTGGCAAGGTTTAGGTCCCTAGAGCGTGTAGCTCAGAGGGATTGGGATTTCTTTAAGTGGAGCATGTCCAACAGCTCTGGGTTTGACATAGCGGAGTAGCTGGATTTTTTTGAGACGGTCTGCGTAGGGCATCTGTTTGAGGCCAGTAATCCTCTTTGTGAGGTATTTCTGCAGCCTTTCCAGTTGTTGTAGATGTCTTGTGATGCACAAACCAATAGGGGCATTGTACTCTATAATGGGTCTAATGAGTGATGAGTAGAGGGGAACAATGACCTCTCTTTTCCTGGATGAGAAGCCTTTAGTGATGAGGTGCGCCATGCAGAAGGCTTTCCTGACTACTGTGGTGATGTGATTATCAAAGGAGAGACTACTGTCCACCTGTGTCCCAAGGTCTCTTATCACACTTTCGGTGTTAAGTAGACTATTACCTATGTGGTAGCTCAGGGGTACAGAGTTTTTACCAAAGGGGATGACAATGCACTTTTTAGCACTGAGCTTGAGGCCATGGCTTTGACACCAGGCGTCTGTCTCAGTGAGGCCCTTTTGTAGGATGTCCACATCGTTAGGAGTTTCAATTATAGCTCCTAGTTTGCAGTCATCTGCAAACTTCATTAGTCAAAGACCTTCTGTATTAGCCTGTACTTCAGAAAAGTAGATACCAAACAGGAGAGGACCCAGGACTGAACCCTGTGGTACTCCACCTGTCACTGGTCTGAAGTCAGATTTGGAGTCTGCTACTTTCACAGTGTGGGTTCTGTCAGTGAACCAGTTGGCAACCAATCTTGTGACATAGGGATTTATATCTAGTTTAGTGAGTTTATCTATAATTCCAGAGTGAGGAATGGTGCCAAAAGCCGGAACTACCTTACCCTCGTCTACGGCTTTGGTGACTGCTTCAAAGAAGTCTATCAGGTTTAGGATATATGATTTGCCTTTTAGAAACCCAGACTGGGTGGGGTCTAGAGTTTGAAGATTACCAATTTCTTTGTTTATAAGTTCCATGATGATACGTTCCATGGCCTTGCAGACTAGGCTCGTTTGGCTAATGCGGCAGTAGTTCCAGCGGTCTGTGATGACTCTCCCTTTGTGGAGTGGGATAACCATCACTGTGCGCCATTCAGTGGGCACAAAGCCTGAGGTGAGGCTATGACTGAACATGGTGCTTAGGTGGGGTTCCAGTTCATTCTGTAGTTCATGTAGAATGCAGCCTGGGATATTGCCAGGTCCTATGGATGCTGTGTTCTTGGATTTGGAGAGTGTGGTTTTTACCTGGGCAGCCATGATTACAGGAACTTTGTATTCTTCTGGTATAGAGATGGGCCCTTTAGGGGTGAGAGGGGGATAAAGTTAGCACTGAACCTATATGCCAGGATGTTAGCAATATCAGTTGGTTCTGTATATTTAGTGCCATTGTGATGTAACTCAGAGCAGATCTGAGTATTACTATTGAGATTCTTTACATGGCTATAGAATGCTTTGTGGTTGTCTTTAGAATCAGTGGCATTTTTGTTTTTGTAACTAGCTTTGAAGGATTTTATGAGGAATCTCAGTTTCTTACTGAGGCTGATCAGGGAGTTCCTCCGATCATGGGATTTTACTCTTTTTTGCAACAGTTTCTTTCTTCTGTTGTAGAGTTTGTTTATGGCAGGGGACCACCAGATTGTCTTCCTTTTTTTGGAGGATAGGATCTTGGTTCTGTTAGGGATAGTATGATCCATGCACTCGTGCAAGTGCTTATAAAGTGCATTTGTGTAGGATTCAGCAGTCGAACCTCTATTGTACATCTGCATGGGTGTTGTGAAGTTTGCCACTTCTGCCTTAAGAAGCATGAAGTTGGCTTTGGAGAAATTTGTTATGCTGGTTTCCTTAACGGGGATGGGGGTAGGATGTGGATGTCTAGGGTGATTAGCTTGTGGAACACTGGTCACCCATGTTGTTAATGACCAGGTCTAGGAAATTTCTGCCCTTGGTGGGTCGTGGATAAGTTGATCCAAGGCATTGGAATTTATGAATACCAGAAAACGTTGAGCAAAAGAGTTTGTACATAAGTAGTTTTGCCAGTTAATGGTGGGGTAGTTGAAATCACCCATTATTAGGGTGTTGGGTTGTACCCTAACATTTTCCAGTGTATCAAGAAATGAGGAGTGGGAATCCTGGGGCATGGTGGGGGATCTGTAGCAAGTTACAGTTTGGTTTGCGGTCTTGCCCAAAGTTAGTTGCACTTGGATAATCTCAGATGCATTATACTGAGCAACTAGCCTGGAAGTGTGGATATCCTTAATGAATATGGACATGTCTCCACCTTTAGTGTTTCGGTCCAGGTGAGGTGGCCGAAAGGTGTGGTATGAATTATAGCCTGGTAATGTAGGGGTGCTCTCTGGAGCCTTGAACCAGGACTCTGTCACTGCACAGATGTCGATGTTCTCCGATTTAAGGAGTGCCTCGAGTGAATGCATTTTGAGGTTTAGACTTCTAGCATTGAGTAGCATTACCCTCAGATTTTGCTTGCTTGTACCTGTTATGGTGGTGAATTTGTCATTTGAACCTTGCCTAAAAAAGGCACTATAGGGGTAACAAGAGCCTTAGCCAGTATCCGGAATCCCAAGGGTGACAAGTGCAGGCCATCTCTGGCAAAGCATCATGGCCTGTCGATCATGTCATCCCAGGCAGACAGGTACTGGATCCCCGTAGTATGACACCAGAAGCTTAGCCAATTGTTGAAGTCAATCATTTTGTCCTTGTACTGTGGTACCATTCTGGGTGATGGCAGGATGCTAATCGTGGTTAGGGTCATACCTGCCTGGGCTACAAGATTGGAGAGCTCCTCCATGTCTCTTTTCATGTAGTCTAGGGAGGTATGTCTCAGGTTATTCATACCAACATGAACAATGACAGAGTCATATTTGTACTTGTTGTGGAGTGACCTGAGTGCGTGCATTATGTGGAGGCGGATCCTGGCACCTGACAGGCAGCTGACAGTAACTTTCTCCTTGTTTAGCCTGGTGAGTGGAACAACAGTGTGCCTGACTATAGAGTCACCTTTGACTAGAGTGTTGGGTACATTGTTGTGTCTTATGGGCTGTGATTGAGCGGCTCACTGAGTTTGTGGGCTATGTGTCATTTGGGTTGTGTTGGGGGTGGTGGAGGTTGCTTGTGTTTCTGCTTTAGAGGTCTCTGTTGCTTGAGCAGATTTTTATTGAGAGCCTCTGCAAATGTAGGTGTGTGTTTTGTGTTTCTATGTGTGTGTTTTGGTGGCGTAAGTTTTGAGGGACTATGTGATGAGTGTGGTGTGGTGCTAGTGTTTACCTTCTCCTCTTGACTGTCTAGTCCAGTCTTGGGTGAAGAGAGTTTTGCTTCCAGTCTGGCTATATAAGTGCGCCTCTCGCAAGTTGTAGTGTTAGGTGGTAGGAGGCGAGGGTTCTCTATGTACATGAGGGAATTGCTGCATTGCCCCAAGATGCCCAGATTCATCAGGTAGACAGGAGAAAACACCGGGAGCTGACCCTTAGGCATGCCTGGATAGGTGCTTATTTATTAAGTACTAAAAACTATTTTCCTCTAGACAAGTGAGGAAAGTTGAGTGCTGTAGTAATTTGTAGCTTATTTAGTGCTTACAATGAGTTCTGAACAAGTGCTTTGCTCAAAGAAACAGATTTGAGTGCTAAAACTAAAAAACTGGCTAGTTCTAAGGGAAAATTTGAAGAGCAGATTTTATGGCGCCGGGAATAGTTTAACCCTAGCTAAGCAGCGATGCATAAAGTGTATTTTTTATTTATTTATTTTTTTAATATAACAGTAGCAAATGAGCAAACTGATTTAAACAAATTAACCAATTAACCAATAAAAAGCTAAAAACTGAGCCCTGTTCCAGCAGTCTTCAATCAGACAAGTTCTAACTACACACTCCTGCCACTAGGGTGCAGGGAAACCTTCTCCAAAAAAGATGGTCTGGATTACTGCTCAAGTTAAACAAACAAAGCTAAATTCAGCAGATCTGAATTTAGTCTATGCTACAGCAAACAAGGCTTAACAATTTCAGAAGGAAACAGTTCAAATAGGCAGGCACAATAAGCCTTTAACCAGAAACTCCAAGCTCAGAAGGGCAGAATCTACCCTCTCCTCTCACAGGAGTGCACCCACACCTTCTTAATGTAAAATAACTGGCCCAAAGCCCAAGTGCTTAAACCAGAACTAATACACTTTTAGAATAACAGACACTAAGCCTTCAATCAGCAACTCCCAACTTAGAAGGATATAAGCTACCTGTCCCTACACAACAGTGCAGACCACAAACCTTCTTAATGTAAAACAACTGGTCTGAAGCCCAAGTGCTTCAACCAAAGGCTTAGAATAACAGTTGCAATTTAATCAGGCTACTAACAAGTGGTAATAAATGCAGCAGAATAAATACAATTAAGTACTTATAAGAACAAGCAGCAAAATCAACATAAAATAATAGAGTAGGAAGAAACACAAATACAGTAAAAGCAGATGAATAAAGTGCAATTTTTTATATAACAATAGAAAATGAGCAAACTGATTTAAACAAATTACCCAATTAACCAGTAAAAAAAGCTCAGAACCGAGCCCTGTTCCAGCAGTCTTCAATCAGACAAATTCTAACTGCACACTCCTGCCACTAGGGTGCGGGGGAATCTTCTCCAAAAAAGATGGCCTAGATTAGCGCTCAAGTTATACAAATAAAGCTAGATTCAGCATGCCTGAATCTAGTCTATGCTACAGCAAACAAGGCACATCAATTTCAGAAAGAAACAGTTCAAATAAGCAGGCACAATAAGCCTTTATCCAGAAATTCCCAGCTCAGTAGGGCAGACTCTAGCCTCTCCTCCCATAAGAGTGCAAACCACAAACTTTCTTAATGAAAAATAACTGGCCTGAAGCCCAAGTGCTTAAACCAGAACTAATACACTTTCAGAATAACATACACTGAGCCTTCAATCAGCAATTCCCAATTTAGAAGGATGTAAGCTACCTGTCCTGCCACAACAGCGCAGACCACAAACCTTAATATAAAACAACTAGTCTGTAGCCCAAGTGCTTAAACCAAAAGGCTTAGAATAACAATTACAATTTAATCAGGCTACCAAGCAGTAATAAATGCAGTCGAATAAATACAAAGCAAAATAAAGTCCAATTTTTTTTTTTTTTTTAGTAAAGTGCAAGTTTCAGAACAGATGAGAAACAGATGCCAGAAAATATATAAAATAATTCAGTCAGGCAAAAACATAATTCAGTCAGGCAAAATTAAGACAATGCAGAACTCTGAAAGGTTAAAATGCCAAGAAATATACTTATCAATCAGCAATATATTTCCAGATTATTTGAGAATCACACTTCAGCCAGAACACCAGGAGTTTCCAGCAGTGTACACAATAAAGCTATGTGAATCTTAAATGATACAACAGTTTACTTCTTGCATAAATAGTTTGCAAATTAGAGGAATCAAAGTGATTGTTGTGGTTCTGTTCATAAGTGAAGATTGTACATAACACTTTTCATTATACTTTTTTGCATGTTTTGCAGCACATGCAATTGATGCTCCTTACCAAGTTTCATTGTCAGTGTCTTATTGTTTATGCAGGGCATTTAGAAGAATAGTGTTGGGGAGAAGTGTTGTTAAGCATCTGTTTGTTTATTCTGATTTCCTACCAAGGAGTGTATCATATAACTGATTTGTTTGCAGTTAAAAGCATTCTCTAGAGTCTCATTGCTCCTTTATATGTTTAAAAGTTTCATATAGTGTGTCACTGCTGTTTTTCTGCTGTGATAAACATTTCTGCAGTGTTTTCTTCCTAAAATAGTGTAGCTAGTAGCTGTAGCATAGTTTCTCACCTTTCCTCCTTATTGGTGTCTTGTTCTTATACCTGGCAGCTTTGCAGTTGCCTGCCCCTACTATAAATTTGATCTCTGACACTCCTCCCAGTCTAGTGTCATTAGCTCATTCTACCTAATGCAGAGAGAACATTTGGGAAGGCCAACCCCTTTAGTTTCTTAACCTTGAATTATCTTCATTCTCTCTTTCCACTTTACAAAAAAATGTTATTCAGCTGCTTTTACAGTATTTGTTTTTCCTCCTCCTACCCTATTACTTCATCTTGATTTTTCTGCTACTTGTTCTCTAATGTTTTTAATTGCATCTTCACTGCTGCATTTATTACTGCTTGTTTGTAGCCAGTTTAAATTTTAAGTGTTATTCCTAAGCCTCTTAGTTTTCGTTTAAGCACTTGGGCGTTAGGCCTACCCCTTAGCTCTCCCTGGCCTCTCTCTCGTAGATTCTGACAAAATATGGATGGACAATTTCCTATGGTTTCTCCTGCATGCCTGGTTGATATGGGCACCCTGAGACAGTGTAGCAACTGAATCATGTGCATGGACAACCATTTACTACTACCACCTAGGAACACAATTTGTGGGAGATGCAATTACATAAAGTAGCTAGAGTCTATGCTCTCTCCCTCACAAGCCAGTATATCTGGCACTGAAAAGGTTGTCAACACAATCACTACACCTCAAACACCACCCACAACTACATAACACACACCCACATATGTGGAGGTTCTCAACAAAAACAAACTCAAACAAAGAGACCTCAGAGGCAAAACACATGAGAACTCCACAACCTTCCACAGCACATACCATGCATAGTCCACACACCGGTATCTCACAACCACTAAGGCCCAACCATAAACCCAACATATTAGTCATAGGAGACTCCATGTGAGACACACAGATGTGCCTCTCACCAGGCTGGATAAGGAGAAAGTCACGTTTAGTTGTTTGTCAGGTGCCAGAACCCTCCATATCACACACGCACTCAAGTCTCTCAACAACAGAGACTGTTATGACTCTGTCATAGTCCATGTTGCTGTGAACAACTTGTGATATACTTCCCTGGACTATATGAAAACAGACATGATTGAGCTTGCTGAATACATGTCCCAGGCAGGTATGTCCCTAGCCTTAAGCAGCATTCTACCATCACTCAGAATGATGCCTCAATACAAACAGAAAATGATTGAATTTAACAATTGGCTTAGTTTCTGGTGTCATTCCAGGGGGATCCAGTGCCTGATAGCCTGGGAAGATATGATGGACAGACCATGATTCTTTGTTAGAGATGGCCTGCATCTGTCTCACTGGGGCTTCAAGCTTCTGGCAAAGGCTCTTGCCTCCCCCTTAGTGCCTTTTTTAGGGAAATGCATGAGGTTGATACTACCAACATAAACATTTCAACAAAACACAAATTAAAGGTCATGCTGCTAAACACTAGGAGCTTAACATGAAACTGCACTAGCTGCAAGCATTCTTAAATCTGGAAGATGCTGACATTTGAGCAGTTACAGAAACCTGGTTAAAAGCTATGGAGAGCACCCCAGCCTTACCTGGTTATTCATCCTATCATACATTCAGACCACAAAATGTGGGCAGCAAAGCCAAAGGAGGTGGAGTTTCAATATATATTAATGGCACACACATACTTCCAGGCTGGTCAAACAGTATGATGCACAGGATACACTCCAGGTGCAGTTAACCCTTTTCAAGACCCCTATTCAAATCATAGCTAACTACAGGCCCCCAAATATGACTCAAGATGCCCATTCCAGCTATCTGGACTTCTTCAGATCTATCAAGATTCAACCCTTTAACCTGATCCTGGATGACTTTAATTATCCAAACATAGATTGGAAAAACTACTCATGCCAGAACACAAATACCCAGAGAGTCCTCAATTTATTTATTTATTTATTTATTTTACATTTGTTGACCAGGAGACTCCTGGAACAGCTAGTCAGTACCCCCACAAGAGGTGATAATATCTTGGACTTGATATTAACCAACATGAGTAACCACTGCAGCACCCCTACAGTATAATCCTCCCTGGTAAGATCCAACCATAACATGGTCACTTTCAAAGTCACCATCTCCCTGATGCCCCCTCTAGCTAGGATCAAACAAAAAAACTTCTCCAAAGCTGATTACAACCTCCTGAAGGATGGCATAAACAGCTTCACAGACCCCTCCCCCACTGTAGGAACTGGCACCAAATGTCCAAATCTACACCAAAGTACTATGCAAGCATTTATATAGATGCATGGAATCAGGAATACCTGACAGGACAAAATCTTCCTCCGCAAGGAAGAGTAAACCTGTCTGGTAGACATCTGCAATAAATAAACTATATAACAAAAGGATAAAATTGCTGTCCAGGACCAAGAAGGAGCAGGTGCCCAACTGGAAGCAATCTCTCCTTAGACTGAACAAGCAAATAAGAGCACTAGTGAAATCCTCTAAAGACAACTTTGAGTCCAAATTGGCCACATCTACTAGAGACAGTCATAAGGCCTTCTTCACATATGTCCGGAATCTCAAAGGAAGTACTCAGATATGTTCAGAACTGGTGGTCAAGGACACCACATACACAAATGCTGTAGACATAGTTAATCTACTGGCTGACAGATTCAGTGAAAACTTCTCCCCACTGTCCCCGCATTAGTAAATCAGGACATCACCAGTACCAGCCCCTACCCCTTATCTCTAGGGAACAGGTCATCACGGCCCTCTCAAAAGCAAAAAATACAGCCTCCATGGGTCCCGATAAAATACCAGGCTGCATCCTACATGAACTCAGGCATGAACTTGCAGCACCATTAGGCACCCTAGTCAACCAAAGCCTGAGTACTGGCTTTGTCCCAGCCAAGTGGAAGACAGCCACTGTCATCCCTTTATACAAAAGTGGAGTATCCACTGATCCAGGAAATTATAGAGCCATCTGACTAACTAGCCTGATCTGCAAGGCCATGGAATGGATTATTATGGACCTCATTAACAAGGACATTGGCAACCTCCAAACAGTCGACCCCACACATTTTGGCTTTGTCATAGCTAGGCCATGTCTGTTAAATCTGGTCAACTTCTTTGAGACAGTCACCAAAGCCATGGGCGAGGGGAACATGGTGCACACCACCTACCTTGACCTGGCCAAAGCCTTCTACTACTCCCCACTCAGGCATAGTAGGTAAACTCTCTCAACTAGGCATCAATCTATATGTTACCAGATGGGTAGCAAACTGGCTCACTGATAGAACCCACCTAATCAAAATAGGAGAAGCCATCTCAAGCAGTAGACCCATAACAAATGGCGTACCCCAGGGATCAGTCTTGGGGCCTCTGCTATTTAGAATATACTTCTCTGAGATGCAGGCAAAAAACAGTGGACTATGGCTGACCAGGTTTGCAGATGAGTGAAAACTGGGAGCAGTCATCAATTGCCCAAGTGATGTGGATGTCCTCGAAGAGGGTCTTAACCAAACAAATGCCTGGTGCCAGGAACATGGCCTCAAGTTGAATGCCAATAAATGCATCATCATCCCCTTTGGGGAGAGTGACGTCCCCACTTATTATCACATTGATAACAATGTCCTAAATACAAAATCAGTAGTGAGGGATTTGGGCACTCAGGTTGATAGCAACCTGATTTTTGACCACCATGTTGCTTCTGTTGTACAAAAAGCTTTCTACATGGCCTACCTCATAAGTAAGAGTAGCTCATCCAGGGACTAAGAGGTCATAACATCCCTGTATTCTTCTCTTATAAGGCTAATTATTGAGTACAATGCCCCCTTTGGCATGTACTTCACAAAGCACATGCAGCAGCTGGAGAGACCATAGAGGTTCCTCACTAGGAGAATCCAAGGCCTCAAACATCTAACCTACACAGATAATCTAAAAGCCCTGTCCCTCTACTCACTTTCACACAGACTCCTCAGAGGTGGCCTCTGTCTGGCATACAAAGCAATCTAAGACCCCGCCTTGATGGGAATGCTGCATATCCACATGTCAAGCTCCACTCGAGCAACCCATATGTGCAAGCTCAACTTGGTCTGTGACATGAATAGGACTTGTTGGTGGGACAGATTTGTGTACCAGAGACTCCCCCATCTGTGGAATAGACTCCTTCTCCATGTCAAGCAGAGTACCTCATTATCCCTTTTTAAGCTCAACCTGGATAACTGGATGGGAAACAGAAAATGCACCTCTGGGATTCCACCTATGTCCCTGCTAGACAGGGGCTTTGCATGCTGACTTGTCTAAACATTGGCTAAACTCTTGGCTAGGCTTATAAGGGCCTCAAGGCCAATAGCCTAGTAACCTCCTATGAAAAGATGCAGGTTTACAGAGGGAGGAGGAGTAGGAATTTGTAGGAGAAAAAGGACTATCTTCATATAACCAGTGCACAAGGATAAGGGTAGCATTTTTGAAGACTGCATTTTGTATCTCTCCATTCATCTAGTAATTTGACATATATATAAAGATAAGGTAAGGATGTTGTTTTGGAGGGCAGGTTTTGTTCAGTGCATTACCTTTTTAGAAAATGTAGAAATGTACATGCAAAAGTTAAAATGAGGGTATATGCTTTCCTGCACTGACTGGAAATTGAGGAATTACTGAGTACTATGAGTACTTCAGAAACTGGGAAATGATTTTGGCATTATGGGAAAAATTGGTTATAATGAGTACTTCCTGTACCAGTTGAGTGACCGGGGATGCCAAACTGTTGCTTTTGTATACAGGTTTCAAGCTTGTACTAAAATATTACACTGATAGAACATCAGGTTTTAAAGTATGAGTTGGAGACACTTGTGAAAGCACGTAGGATAATAAATAGAATGAGTACAAAGTGATGCTTAAGTTTGACAGACAGATTGGTCACATTTCAATATTAATGTAACTAAAATAACTTATAGAAATATTATGCTTACTTTGATAATTAATATGCATAAGTAAAATATATTATGGATGAATGTTTTGATAGTCTCTACAATAAAGCTTATGAATTGAAACACGAATCAAATGGTTGCTTTGAATTATAGGAGTCTTTCCAAAAATAGCAAGCATTCCAACCAAATGCACAAACTAAGATCAGACTTTGGCCAAACATGCATTGTTTTTGTTGTTGCAGTTCTTATTAGCAGTAGTAGTATTGTTGTTGTGATTATTATTATTATTATCATTATTATGATTATGATTATTACAAGGGACTATCCCATCATACCTCCACATTCCCTCCAAATGAATATAGGCATCCCCAAAATGACCATTGCTCAGAGAAAAGGGAACTATGATTTGCATATTCTACAATAAAATCAAGCCTTTATCTTTCTCCTTTTTTTTGGAAAATTAAAATAAAAACATAATTTTCAAAGCAACACAGAGTTCAGAGTTGTCTTATATGAACACACGTTTTGGCAGAAGCCATGACTCCTGCATTAATAGACAACTGCAGCATTGTTTTCAGATTATAACTGCTTTATCAGTGAACAGCATCGAGTTTTAGGTAGCATATAGCTCAAATTTTGCATTAGTAAAGACTTGAATTTTGTGTTAAAATAGCTCATTTCAAAATAATGCATATTGTTTTATTTTAAAATAGATGGCATATGTATTATGCAAACACTGCTTCAGGATGAACAAGCAATAATATTCAGCCATCTGATTTCTACAGTTGTATAAACAGCAGATTACGGCAATGCTTTTCCCAAACATAAATACATTCTGTTTATTTATTGTTCCTATGGTGCAGTTGTATAATGTTTTCCCAAAAGGTAGGTAATAATGTTGTGGCACCTGTGTAAACACGGATAAACTGCAAGAAATGTATTATTCCAGCCTTCTGAAAAAAGAAAATTTCTTCCGATGACTGTTCTCCAGTTAGCTGCCGTCTTCTCTCAGCTGTTTAGTATTTAATGTAAAGCCAGTGAAATTTAATGTCAATCAAATATACAACTAATAATTAAAACTGAACCTATTCACTACAATCTCTAAAGTTACCTTATCAAATGTATAGCATTTCATACTTAAGCATTTAATTGCATGTCCGCATTCAGCATAAAAAATGGACAATCAACATTTCACTGCATTTGGTAAAGTCACCTGTGTCACATACTTGAACTGAATATGGAGTGCATTTGATAAAATGCAACTAGCTGTCAACAATGTGTATTCATTTCAGAGGTGTCAGTAAAACTACTGCATGCATATTAAATGACTCTCTGCATACCCTACAGTCAAGTGACTATTCCCATAGCCTCCCACCCACTTTTGCTTAGCAGGCCTTGCACTGATAATAAAAAGTAAAATATAAAATTTCACACAAACATATTTAGTAGTCCATCACTGGTGCCATAAAGTCCCTACAGTGGTCATTCCTGATGTATATTTATGTTTTTACACACTTTTAACTGCTTCTCAAAGGATTATTTATGTATTTATTTATAAATGGTCCCCATAGTGAGTAAGTTCAGAATGTGCTCGGTTTCCATTAAAGCTTCTAGCCTTGATAAAGTGAAGTATAACTGTGTTATCTTTGAAGCTCAGCATTAAATATGATAAAATACAGTTTGAGCTTCCAAAAACCAGAACATCTAACTCCAAAATGTTTGAGTGTTCAAGATAAATGGCTCATGTCTCATGTAACACAGAGAATTATGACTGAGTCTCTGATCACAACCAGCTTATTATATGTTCTCAACATGGTTGTCAAGAAATTTACCTCAAAAGCAAAGCTCACAATGTGAATCTAGCTATATAAGTGGAGAACATACAATAAAAGTTTATGATCTATGACCTTATCATAATTCTTTGTAATGTTATGATTGCTAGTGTTTGAATGCAGTGCTAATAGCAGGGAAATAAAAACAAAATATCAGCAGACTCCAAAGGGAGCTGGTGAACACAGCAGGGATGCAGAATGGAATGGAGAATACATATTCGCAAATATCCATCTAAAATACTTGAACATAGAAAATGTGAAACTCAGACAGGAAAGGTAGGATACAGTAAAGTAACATGACGTACCAACCTACACCAGTCTTGAGATTACCACATTTTATTTCATCACTGGCCTATATTATAATATAAATATCCACAAAATATCAACCCTGAGTGGATTTATGCATGTTATCATGTTCAGTGATATTGGCTTAAACATAGTACTAACAAGGTAAGCAGTTGCAGAAGTACTACAGTTTGCTTCAGGAAAGCATGTACTGGGGAAATGTTACACAAGAGCAGATTGAAAGCAGAATTCAAAAGAGAAGCTTCAAGAGATTTTAACTCAGCACTCTCTTTTGTAATATGTTCCCAAACCCAGCATTAACAATGTGAGTCATTAAAGAAGTCCTACTGAAGGTGTCAGAGAAACACATATCAGAGGAATGTTACACAAGGCAGACTGGAGGAAAAAAGTAAATTACAAATACAACCCTGAGGGGATAAGAACACCCCACTTTGTGCACCGACTCTCTACAAAGTAGGTCATTAACAGGTCTTTAGATATAAACTTTACTCAGATTTGACAACTGCCACACAATGGTGCTCAGTTCATTTGCATGACCAAAGGTAACATCTGTACTGCATGACATTGACTGGATTTCATTTTTGCTATAGAATGAAAACCGGTATTTCTTGTAATTATACATGGCTATCAAGGGCGATCTCCATGACTTATTGCACACCCTACAACCACATAAAGAAATTGTATTACAAGCCCTTTTGGGGTGTGTGTGTGGTGTGTTTATCTATTTATGATCAGATTAAACATTGGAAATGGGAATATAGGACAGAGCTGAAAAGCAGAAGCAAGCAGATGGTAGAACAGAAGATAAGCAAATAAGGAATGAGCAAAATGGAGAGGACGTAGAAGGAATGATCTTCTTTTTGTTGGACAGATGCCCATTTTTTAAGAAAAAAGGAAAGCTGAGGAAGGAAGCAGTGGAAGTAGGAGGAAGTAAAATGGGGTAGGTTAGGTAGCAGGGAAATAAAGACAAGAATAACAGGGTATGGTATAACACAATGAGGTAGTGGGAATGCAATGGTGTAGGAGTCATCAAACAAACAGGTGGAAGACAGTGGTGTGGGGAAGACTGTAAACTGACCAGGAGCAGGCATGGGCACTAAAAGGAAGGGAACACTAAGTTGGGGATAGGATAGGATATTTGTGGGGGCATCCTCTGCCAGCTGAGACCAAGTGGAAGATTACTTGCCTTCTGCTATTAGGTCATGGCTCAGAACATGGAGCCAGTGCTGGGTAGGGATGTGACCTAACAAGTTGCTGGTGCATGGACTCCATGTCACCGATGCAGACATTCAACTTTCCACAGTGTTTGCCAGCTACTAAAGAGTGCCAAAGGTGTCACTTCCAGTCAATTGGCAGGTGCCATTATTCTAGCCTTCAGTGCAGGCCTATAAGACACAGGTCATTCAGTTAGGTCAGGAGATGTGGAGACAACTGTGTCAAGCTGTGACCTGGATGTGCTGGGTGCTTTAGCTAGTGGAGGTGGTGGTGATGGTAGCATTGCTACCACCTGAGAGGCTAACAGGCCTTGCTAGTGGGTCACCTGCAGGTTGCCATGCTGCTGTATATAATAATAAAATAAACAGGAAAAAAATGTATGCAAGAGAAAGGATAGCTGTTGTTACTGATGACACAGATAAACCAAGTGCTCTTTGTAAAGCATTAAGTAATCATGGATATCAAAAGCCTTTATATATATATATATATATATATATATATATATATATATATATATATATATAAATATATATAGACAGAGAGAGCGAGAGTGAGAGAAAGAGAATGAGAGAGGCAGAGCATAAGTAAACATGCTTCTCAGACATACATATTTCAGTCACAGCTTATAGGCAAAGGACAAGCAATTCTACTGTAAGCTGTGAAAATGTCCAGCAAACTAGTAACTATTATCTTAGACATATGCACCATGTACAACAGCAGTGATACTACTGGATAGAAAAATATACATGAAAAGTTTTTCATGTTCACAGCAGTGTGGGTAGGAATTTAATCAAATGGCATCCTTAACAATGTGAGAACAAAGACACTCAACATGAAGGTCCACTTGTCCACTTTCTGGGGTCCTAATGGAGAGATGAAAAGTCAGCAAGAAGGGGTCCTAATGGAGAGATGAAAAGTCAGCAAGCACGGGAGAGTAGCAGTGCTGAAATTAAATTCATCCTCAAATCTTGGTAAGTACTTTTGCGAGGTAGACCCTGTTTTTCACAAAATCTCACCAAGGTGACACTGATATATAGAATGTATTTATATAGCATATATCATGGACAGAAGTAAGTCAAAAATAAAAAAGATAGCTGGGTGCACAAGACCCTCCAGTCCTGGCACCAGTGCACCTACCAGGATTGCCCTACCTTTTATAGAAGGAAGTAGCAGTCCACAAAAATCACAAAAATTGATTGGCCAAAGAAGAACCATACAGATGATAGAGTGGACTATTAAGGATAAGAAAGAAATTATGTATTTTTACTATTATGTAAAAAGCCCAGAATTTCCAGACACAAGATATACAAAACAATTAAGAGAGAAATTAGAGGAACGAAAAATACTTCCGCAAGAAGCTTCAAATAAAAATTTGTGTTCAATAATACAACAGATTTTTGAAAAACAGTATATCGGTCAAGAAACTCTGATCTGTTTGGAAAAAGAGGCATCTGAGGAAGTGCAAAAATATAAACAACAAAACCTAGAGATATTTGAAAATTTTAAAAAAGAAATATGGACATGGGAAAGGAAGAGAGATTTCATATGGTACAATATTTATGCAAAGGAGAATGCCAAGTTAACTAATACATAAAAAGCAGTTTCAAAAATATTCGAAGAGAAATACAGGCAAAAGCATCCAGATATAGAAAATTTAACAATAAAAAGATTAATATTTATTTATTTATTTTATTTATTTATTTGCAGTTGGTTGACCAGAATAGTCCATTGGGTCACAAAGAACCCATTTTCAATGGAGTCCTGGGGAGAAAAGCTCCAAAACAAGCAGAAGATTACAGTAAGATATTTTGTTACAAATTATTATAGATATAGTTACAATGGCATAGTAAAAACATTGCAAGATTAATATTCATATACTACAATTTAGAATATGATAACTGAGATGTCTTTTCATCCAGGGTAGGTTCCACTAAGAGGTGCATGTTATGCATTCAATATCAAAGGCTTAGTACAAATGAGATTAGGATATATGAGTTAGGAGTGTAAAAGAAAAGGAGGGGAGGAGATTATGTGGGGTGAAAGCAAGAGCATTCCCACTGGGAAATTAGATGTGAGTGAAGATAATAGCACAAAGATGTAATGTGGAAAAGAAAATCAGTAAAGCAGAAGTTAAAGAAATAGAAGTTGAAGTTATGCAGTGCCTGCGAAGTGAAGGATTTAATGTAGAATGGCTAACACAGACTACATCACAGCATGATGGAGTGAGTCCCCAGAGCAAGGAAAAGCAAGATGATCAGGAGGCATGTGAAGAAGAAATATGGACAGGGGAAAGGAAAAGATATTTAATATGGTGTAATATTTATGCAAACAAGAAAGCAAAGCTAACCAATACAAAAAGAGCAGCACCAAAGATATTTGAAGAGAAATACAGGCAAAGGAATTTGGATATGGAAAACTTTACAATACAAAAAAATAAGATTAAGAGGAAAAGCAGAAAAATAGATTAGTAATAGAAAAGTCAAAGAAATAGAAACTGAGGTTATGGAGCAACTGCAAAGAGAAGGGTTTAGTGTAGAAAATTGAATGCAGAAAGCACCACAACAGGATAAAGCAATGGATATCCAAATTAAGGGGAAACTAGTGGAACAGGAAGCAATTGGTCAGGTGCCATATCAAGATATTTTGGATTCTTCCACAGGAAACCAGTATAAATGTTCACTTGAAGTTAGACAGCAAAGGAAGGAACAGGAAACTCTGGAATCTCTGATGCAGTCAATGTTGAGGAGTGATAGGACAGGGAGTCCCCATACGATAGAGCAACAGATGGCACAGGATGAAGTTGAAGAGAATGTGCCACAGGAAGATGCTATAGAACTTTCTATAGAATGCCTGCAGGAAACAGAAAATAAGGGGTGTGCCCTCAGTTTGGAAGAAAATGAGCTAAGAGAAGAGCTGCTTGACTTAATAGACAGAGACAGATATATCAAGATCAATGAGAGAAATAGACTGCAGAAGGTTAATAAAATCCCAAAGGTTAGAAGTTTGATAAAACAAATAAACACAGTAATTAGGACTGTCCATCAAGATCCATGCGATATAACAGAAGTAAACAGAATATATTACCATGTTGATAAATTAATAACTGATAAAGTTCTACCACAGGAACACAGGGTAATGAGGGAAAGGAAGGGGCGAAAGTGCATACCATCATGGAAATATCGAATCGAGAAAACTATAAAGCAGCTAAGACAAGAAGTGTCACTGTTAGAAGAATATAGCAGAGGGAACAGATCAACAAAAATACTAAGATAGATAGATGTGATAAAAGCAATGCACAGTATTAGAACAGACCAGGATCTATCATGTACTACCACAAATAACAAATTAAAAATGTCAACACAGTTGGAAAGACTTACAAGATGCAAAGATAAATATAAAGGAAAAGTACAAAATAAGCAATTTATTGATGATCCAAAAAAAGTTTATAGAGAACTGGGAAACAGGGTAAAAGGAATTGAAAGACTGCCAAAAAAGAAGAAATAGATACATTTTGGAGAAGTATCTATGAAGATCCTGTGGAACATAAGAAAGATGCTAAATGGACAGAAAAAGTAAAAGAAAGAATAAGAGGATTAAATGTACAGGATATGAAACAGGATGAAGTAACAGCCAGAGACTGAAACAAAGTTAAGAAAAGACTCTAACTGGAAACCCCAGGCCCAGATGCAGTACCTAACTTTTGGCTGATATTATTAACATATTTGCATGAGTATTTAGCCATTAGTAAGAACTATTTATATGCTTACCCCAAACAGACACTGCAGTGGTTAACAACAGGAAAAACAATGCTGTTACTTCAGAGTGAACCTGCAAGCTACCCTAAAAATTATAGACCAATAACTTGTCTTCCAATGATGTATAAACTATACACGGGAATTGACACCAACAGAGTTTATAGTCATTTAGAAGAAAACTCAATTATGGCAGTAGAACAAAAGGGCAATAAAAGAAGGTCATATGGAACAAAGGATCATTTGTTGTTAAATAAAGTTATAGTGGAGAACTGTAAAAAGGGGAAGAATCTAAGTACTGCTTGGATTGACTATAAAAAGCATTTTCCTCTGAGCTACTGCACAATGGTACCTCCTATACCAAGCCAACAGATATTGCCAATATACTGGCCGAAAGATTCAGTGCCAACTTTACCCCTCCCCCTCAAAAGACTAATCACAATACCAGTAGATTGCAAGGCACCCAGTATTGCTGCTGCACAGGTTAAAACAGCACTGTCCAAGGCCAAGAATACGTCTATGGGACCTCACAATATCCTTGGCTGCATTCTATATGAACTACAGAGTGATCTGGCACCTCACCTGTGTGCCCTGTTCAATCACAGCCTCACCTCAGGCTTTGTTCCTACCGAATGGCGCACTGCTACAGTCATCCTCTACACAAAGCAGGAGTGACTACAGACCTGGGAACTATCGCCCCATTAGCCTGATGAATCTGATATGCAAAGCTATGGAATGTATCATTATAGATCTAATAAACAAGGATATAGGGAATCTCCAAACTCTGGATCCCACACAGTTTGGTTTTGTGAAGGGTAGATCATGCCTGCTCAACTTGGTCGACTTCTTTGAGTCAGTCACCAGAGCTGTGGATGAAGACAAGGTGTTTCATACAGCCTACATTGAGCTGGCCAAGGGCTTTGATACCATTCCCCACTCAGGAATCATAGAAAAACTCATTAAGCTAGGCATCAACCCCTATATCACTAGGTGGGTTGCAAACTGGCTCACAGATAGAACCCACAGTGTGAAAGTAGCTGACTCCAAGTCAGACTGCCGACTACTCATGAGTGGAGTCCCACAGGATTCAGTCCTGGGTCCTCTCCTGTTTGGTATCTACTTCTCTGAAGTCCAGGCTAATACGAAGGTACTTTGGCTGACAAAGTTCACCGACGATTGCAAGTTGGGAGCTATTATTAACTCCCCAAGTGATGTTGACGTCCTACAGAATGGCCTCACTGAGACCAATGACTGGTGTCAGAACAATGACCTTGAGCTCAATACCAAAAAATGTGTCGTTATCCCCTTTGAGAAAAACCTGGTCCCCATGAATTACCACATTGATGGTAGTCCACTGAATGCAGAAAGCGTTATAAGAGATCTAGGAACACAGGTTGACAGCAACCTCCCTTTTTATCACCACATTGCCACTTTGGTAAGAAAGTCATTCTATGTGGCACATCTCATTACTAAGGGTTTTGCATCTAAGAAGAAAGAGGCCATTGTCTCCCTCTACTCTTCCCTCATTAGGCCAATCATCGAGTACAATGCCCCATTTGGTATGTACCTCACTAGACATCTGAAACAACTGGTGAGGCAGCAAAAGTACCTCACAAAGAGGATCATAGACCTTAAACACTTGTGCTATATGGATAGGCTCAAAAAACTCCAACTATTCTCTGTCTCATATCGCCTACTTAGAGGCGATCTCTGCTTGACTTACAAAGCCATGTCTGACCCATCTCAGTTAGAAATGCTACATCTAAAGAAATCCCAATCCCTCTGCACCACACCTCATTACCACAATCAACAGAATGTACTGGAGGGCCAGGTTCATAACCCAGAGACTGCCCATGTTATAGAATAGACTTCCCATACATGTCAAGCAGAGCATCTCGCTGACCCTCTTCAAGACAAATCTTGATGAGTGGATGGGAAGTAGAAAAGTCACTCCGAGGATAACTCCAGTGGCTCTACTCAACAGTGGCACTGGGAACTAAGGTCAGGTGGCACGATGCCAGGGTAATCCTATGGCTAGGCTTGTAAAGGCCCCACGGTCATTAGCCTAGTAGACACCTATGAACCTATGAACCTATGATAGTATCCCACATTCTTGGATGAAACAGTGCTTAAAATGTATAAGATACAGCCTACACTGATTGATTACATTACAGTAACCATGAAACAATGGCAGACCACTTTGCAATTAAGCAATGATAAAGGACAGATTACTATCCCAGGGATAAAAATTCAAAGGGGGCTATTCCATGCTGACTCTCTGTCACCGTTGCTATTTTGCCTTGCTATTAATCCATTAAGGTGTTTACTTAACAGCTTAGGCCCTGACTACAATTTGGCTCCTATAAAACAATAAAGTATAATGACTTCTCATCTTCTCTTTGTCAATGATTTAAAACTGTATAGCTCATCAGATGAGGAATAGAAAGCACAGCTGCAGATTGTCAACACTTTTTCAGATGATATTGGAATGTCATTTAGCCTTGATAAATGTGCAAAAGCAACCTTTAAAAAAGTAAAACTGCAGCACCAGGAAAGCATCAGTTTGGGACAAGAATGTGATATAAAAGAACTTGAGCAAGAGGGAGTGTATAAATACTTAGGAACTGATGAAGGATCAGCAATAAAACATGAACAAATGCAAATAAAAGTCAGTAAGGAGTACTTTAGAAGACTTAAATTAATCCTGAGAACAGCATTGACATCTAGGAACAAGATCCAAGCTCTAAATCAGTTTGCTCTTCCTGTCCTAACATATTGTTTTGGAGTGATTGACTGGCCCCAAAATGTGTTGGATAGATTGGATAGTAAAACAAGAGGGTTGCTTCATGCTCACCAAATGATTTATAAAACTCAGTGTATACTAAGATTATATATTCCCTGTTCCGAAGGAGGAATGGGCCTCCTTGAAATTAATTACATGTATAGATCTGCAATCGTGGGACTCCACACATATCTACTGACCTCACAAAATCCAAATGAAGTGAAAGTTTTGAAACATGAGAATAAATCTAAGATGATATCTCTGCTTAATTTAGCAGAAGCATATCGACGTCAAGCAGGAATGGAAGTCAAACCAGAAGTGGATAAAAACCAGGTAGCAACTGAATGTGCCAAAAAACAAATGAAAGAATATAAGGTGAAGGACCAGATGAGAAGGCATGAAATGTGGAACAAGCATAAATATAGTTGCAAGTATAGAAAATTTCTGGAAGAGCCTCATGTTGATCAAGAATGAATGCAGGAATGGTTAAAGAGAGGTGAATTCAAACCAAGAAATGAAAGGTTAATACTGGCAGCCCAAGATAGTGGGCTACATACACGCTGGTTTACAAAGTCCATTGAACATGTGGGAGAAACAGACATGTAGGTTTTGTAAATCTGAATTGGAAACAGTCACACACATTGCTGCTGGTTGGGACTCACTAATGACAGAGGGACTGTATACTGAAAGGCATAATAATGTGGTAAGACTGTTACACTGGAAATTGTGCAAACATCATGGTATCAAAGTGGCTGAAAAACACTTGAAACATGACACAAAGAATCATAGAAAATGATGAAGTTGATATCACATGGGATCACCTAATACCAACAGTTCAAAAGATAGGTGCTAGAAAACCAGATATAGTTGTCCAAGAAAAGAAGACAAAAGTAGCATTGATAACTGAAATTGCCACACCCAGTGACTACAATGTCTTGCGTACAGAGAGACATAAAGTCATAAAATACCTGGATCTGCAGGCAGAAACGACAGCCATGTGGATGAAAGATACCCAGACAGTTCCAATAGCAGTAAGAGAAACTGGTCTTATAAAAAACAGAATTTACAATCGTATTTAGATATGTTACCATCCATGTAACACCATACGAATTGCAGAAGGAGTCATTGCTGGGCACATTGCGGGTGCTGCAAAGAGCACTTTTGGCTGACATCAAAGAATGAAACAATAATAATTTCATGAACTTTAATCGTACTTTGACTTAGGAATGGGGTCCATTCCCATCATGGTATTAGAAACCCAAAAGACTTGGAGAAATTAAAAAAAGAAGAAGCATGAACAAACACTTCTAAAATTGCATTGTCATACTAAAATCATCCACCTATGCCAGTACTCACATTGGTACTGGTGTATGAAACTTATACATTATCTTTATTGCCTACTACTGTTACTAATAAAAGCAAGACATTTTTATGACAGCAGATATACTCACCCCAGCATTCTCCTAGGCACTGTAGTCTGCTCCTGTGCATCTGACTATTTCTTTCCATTTCCATTTCTTCATGGGCTAGAGACATAAAGGACATGATGCAAATTGTGAATGGCATACAATGGTAGGTCATTTTAAGAACTAAAATAAGCAATGCTTTCAATAAGGAAGTGGTGACTGCTGCTTAACTTATTCCTCTCATTGGCGAAGGAGGCCTGGATTGTCTCACCTCATATCACTGTAATGGGTGACGGCACTGTTCCCGCATGTGTGGGATACCAGTAAGTACAGGGGACAGCCTTGGTCATACTATTCCAGGCTTCATCGTCATACTGTATAACGCTCCTGCTATAGCTACCGGATGTACTCATTATGTCCAGAAAAATCTTGAACTCCTCCACATGCCACCTTTGTGCTCTAAAAGGAACAGTACTCAAAGTAGAAGGAACAGTACTCTCAATAACAGGAACACTACTCACAATAAAAGGAACAGTAATCTCAATGAAAGGAACAGTACTCTCAATAACAGGAACACTACTAAAAGTAAAAGGAACAGTACTCTCAATAACAGGAACAGTACTAACAGTAAAAGGAACAGTACTCTCAATTTCTCCAGCCTTGATGTCCCATCATGAAGAATGTCAGGAAAAATGTCAGATGATTGGCATGCTAAACATATCTCACGTGTTTCTTCTGCCACGAAATGACTGGCAGTTACAGGCACCTCATTTGGGCAATAAATAGCAAACAGATAAAATATAGGTACTGCACTTTTATGTTTCTGACTCTTTAAGATGTGAAACATGGCAGGACTCCATCCCTGTGTATGGCAATTCTATCTGAAGATGGTTATTAGAGATACAGAATGGCAATACCCACATCCCTAAAATAATTGGCTGAGTGTTTGTGAGTGAATCTGCTGGTAGGTGCTCAGGCATATGCCAAGCATCATGTAGAAATCTACACAATTTTTACCAGGTTTGATTGTTACACAAATGGAGTGACCGAGAAGAGATAATAAGATGAGCCCTAATTAGTGTAATCATCATGCCAAGACAGGTAAATGTACACAAACTCAGGCAGAGAGCCTCATCATGCTAAGTAAGAAGCTTAAGACCATAGAGTTCTAGCCAGGATGGTGGGTCTTCCAGTGCACTTCCTTGTACAGCCAACACCCTTCCTCACCTGTGCAGATGATAGGTGTGCCCGCCCTTTTGTTTTTTATTGGTTTGTATGCCTATGGAACACAGATAGCTTTGATAGTTTCCACCACACACTGACATATATTCTGCATATATATATATATATATATATATATATATATATATATATATATATATATACACACACACACACACACACACACACACACACACATATATGTATATATATATATATATATATATAGAGAGAGAGAGAGAGAGAGAGAGAGAGAGAGATTATCTAAGCCACAAGAAAAACCCAGCCAAGATAGTTTTCACCATGTGATACCTTAAACTGGAATATAATGGTCCATGGATGGAATCACGCAAATAATCACTTAAGGATATACGCTTTTTTTACATGGCTTTTGCTGTGTCTTGTCCATTTGTAAGCCTTTTTGGCTGCATTCAGATTCAGGAAGCTAAAGCCTAACTATTTAGGTGTATGTTATGCCTTGTATTTTATCTTAGTTACCTTATCAAGTGAGCATAGTTAGAGATGCTGGTGGAACAACAACAACCACCAGCAGTAAATGTTTCTTTCAATTGTTTCAATTGAGATAGTGCTGATTCTACCTCTGTCCTTTCCTTACTGAGTCTACCTCTTGCTGAACTGCATATCATTATATCACCCACCTGATCTTGTCTTCTTATGACTCTTCTCTTGCTGAGTTATGTTTTGGCCTTTCTTTATGCTTGTTGCTCCAGATATGTGGACCCAGATGGTCCTCATATCCTGTTCTGTCTGTCTCAGTGTGTGCATTCAGGCCACCCATTATCAACACCAAGTCATGTTGTCCTACTATATCTGCTAGTTCCTATAACTGCTGTCTGAATGCACTATTTTCCTCACTAACACAACTTTGCTGTGGAGCATAGACTGAGGTAATGAATACTGCACTATTATTACACTAGAGCTGATTGCTATGAGTCTGTCACTAGTTCTGATGACACCCCTCACTGTTTTCCAAAGCCTCTCCCTCACCACAATTCACACACAGTTTCTAGCCTGTCCTCCTCCTGAGTAGTAGATTCTGGATCCCAAACCTAGTGGCTTTGTTGCACTACCCTTCCACCTTGTCTCCTGGATACATAGGATCTCCTGCCTCATCCTTACTATCATGTCATCCACTTCCAAGCCTTTTCCTGTTAGTGAACCTATACTCAGTGTAACAATTCTTAGTTCATGTTTGGAAGGTTGATTGTTTTTTTACATCCAGCTTTTACTCAACAGAGCTATCCTAGGTAACCCAAGCTGGGCAACTGGACACTGGCCAGCTAGTACCTTATTGACCCAGGGCTGCTGGACATTATGGTGGGCACACACTAGCCAATAGTACCACATACACACCTCTCACCATTAGCATGGGTGCCTGGTGTAGGTCAGAGTAGGCTGCCTCCTCAACTCACTTACCACCAGCAAATACCCATGCCCATTTGGAGACATTAGTCAAAAGGATTGAATCGTCTAGAACCATATTTTAAACCATCAAGAGGCTAGCCTTGCTACTCCACATGGTCTGTGATCCATGTTCTCCTATCTTGATGATACTGCGCATCACAATAGATGCCCAAAACAGTTGGTATACACAACTATAGCCCCCATAGGGCACAGTCTAGAGTCTGTGCTGCTGACCACAAGCTGTTGTACAGACATACATTACTGCAATCTAAATGACTAATCCATTTTTCCACCTTCACTGTTGTCATGTCCTGCTACTGGGAAATCCAGGCTGACAGTCATTAGGAAGAAAAAGCAGACACACTCTTCATTATGCAGTTTAACTGTTAAAGCCTTTCAAACATACTGTTAAATTTCATTAACTTCACAAGAGTGACTATCGGGTCATACCTCTCAACTGTACAGATTTTCACAGAATGTCCAGATTTTTGCCTGATATTTTTGGTCCATTTTGTGGCAAATCATTAACAACCCGAGTTTAGAAAATAAGACAGACATTTTGAGTTTCAGACTTCATACCTCAGAAAAAATTGTCCCTATTTTTCAGCCTTTGTCCCACTTTTATTTACGGCTTAGTCCAGATTTCTTGCTCTAAGAGATTGAGAGGTATGCCGGGTGTAGTTCTATACTTTATGCCAATATCAAGTATCACTGTTAACCTATAAGTATGATGATAAGCTTGCATACCTTCTTATGTATCCTTTGTTAGGTTTAAAGAGTTATCACTTTCACAGCAGGCTGCATCTATTTTATCACACATGCAGTAATGGCTAACAGAGTGAAAAGAATCATGTCTACAAATTACAACTTATCCTATCACGTATTTCCATAATAATGCCAATGGCTTATTCTGGGTTTATGCAAATACCTTTCCTGGATGAAATGAGATTTACTGTAGTATATGTAGTCATTTTGATAGGATGACCATTTTAACAGCTGACACTTCTTGGGCAATTGACATTTGAAAATTTAAGCCTATACTAGCCTTACAAACCTTCTTTCTGTCTACATTAAAACAACTGTATTATCTGTTTTTTTCCACTTAGCTGGTTAAAAGAATGCCCATATACTTTAAGGCACATTAACTCTATAAAAGGGTGGAGGGGATATTTTTTTCAGGAAGGAAAACATATTCATCACTGCTTAGAAATCCTTGATAATTACTCTAGATTAAAGTACCTATCCTCACATTGTCTATCTGAATGTCTAATTAATGAAAATAGATTATCTGCTCAGAAACCAGATCACAAAGTCTGTAGCTGACCTGCTGTATGTACTGTACCAGCTGCTGGGGCCATTGCTTCAGAGATGAGCAAGGAGCTCACATTTAAGCACAAACACTACATACAATAACAGAGAACCCGTGCTCCATAACTTTATAATGATTTGGTATAGCTAAGCAAACTAGATCAGTTAGTTCCCTTATATAACCATTTCAAGGCAGTAATAAAACTGCTGTGGAGCTCATGCTTGAGGGAAACCTACTGACCGACATTTTTAAATATAACCCGGCCAAACTTCAGCTATCCACCTAAGGCATACCATTCTTTAGTATTTCTGTAAAATATAAAACAAGCCTTTTTTAAAGGCAAGCACTATTTTTTCAAGCTTGGGAATATTATACATTTCAGTTGTCATTTTCATTCATCAGATATGAACATCATATTAATCACAGCTAATCACAGTGCAAAGATTCACTTCAAAAATAAAAATCAGGAAACATTTACAGTGTCTGTCTAATCAACAGTGGAGAGACAGGTAGAAAGACAGACATAAAATCAAATACAGTAATATTCAAAAAAAAAAAAAAAAAACAAACAGACAAATATTAACTCAATAGTAATAATAAAACAAAATTAAATACTAGAAATATGTTGCCAAGTTGAATGCATTACATTTATAAATGCCTAGACTTAGTGTTGCTATCATGTGGCAGAATATGCCAATGGAAGCAAAAGTAGCTGAATTATATGCTAATTAACCAATCAAACATGTGGAGCTACTCATGAACGTATAAAGTAATCACACACGCTCAGTGCTCCCTTTTGCCCTAAAATGCCAAACTCTTTGTATTACAGCCACAATCATATTTAACAAAAAACATGTTAGGGTTGCTGCTGCTGTCATTAACCTGTATGTACAACAGGCTTTAATACAAGGTGCTGCTGCTGCATCATTAATCTGTATGTACAACAGGCTTTAATACAAAGTGGTGATGCTGCTGCCATCGTTAATCTGTATGTGCAACAGGCTTTAATACAAGGTGCTGATGTTGCCATCATTAACCTGTATGTGCAACAGGCTTTAATACAAGGTACTGCTGCTGCCATCATTAATCTGTATGTGCAACAGGCTTTAATACAAGGTACTGCTGCTGCATCATTAATCTGTATGTGCAACAGGCTTTAATACAAGGTGCTGCTGCCATCATTAATCTGTATGTGCAACAGGCTTTAATACAAGGTGCTGCTGCCATCATTAATCTGTATGTGCAACAGGCTTTAATACAAGGTGCTGCTGCCATCATTAATCTGTATGTGTAACAGGCTTTAATACAAGGTGTTGCTGCTGCATCATTAATCTGTATGTGCAACAGGCTTTAATACAAAGTGCTGCTGCCATCATTAATCTGTATGTGCAACAGGCTTTAATACAAGGTGCTGCTGCCATCACTAATCTGTATGTGTAACAGGCTTTAATACAAGGTGTTGCTGCTGCATCATTAATCTGTATGTGCAACAGGCTTTAATACAAAGTGCTGCTGCTGCTGCCATCACTAATCTGTATGTGCAACAGGCTTTAATACAAGGTGCTGCTGCCATCATTAATCTGTATGTGCAACAGGCTTTAATACAAAGTGCTGCTGCTGCTGCCATCATTAATCTGTATGTGCAACAGGCTTTAATACAAGGTGCTGCTGCCATCATTAATCTGTATGTGTAACAGGCTTTAATACAAGGTGCTGCTGCTGCCATCATTAATCTGTATGTGCAACAGGCTTTAATACAAAGTGCTGCTGCTGCTGCCATCACTAATCTGTATGTGCAACAGGCTTTAATACAAGGTGTTGCTGCTGCATCATTAATCTGTATGTACAACAGGCTTTAATACAAAGTGCTGCTGCTGCTGCCATCATTAATCTGTATGTGCAACAGGCTTTAATACAAGGTGCTGCTGCCATCATTAATCTGTATGTGTAACAGGCTTTAATACAAGGTGCTGCTGCCATCATTAATCTGTATGTGCAACAGGCTTTAATACAAGGTGTTGCTGCTGCATCATTAATCTGTATGTGCAACAGGCTTTAATACAAAGTGCTGCTGCTGCCATCATTAATCTGTATGTGCAACAGGCTTTAATACAAGGTGCTGCTGCCATCATTAATCTGTATGTGCAACAGGCTTTAATACAAGGTGCTGCTGCTGCCATCATTAATCTGTATGTGCAACAGGCTTTAATACAAGGTGCTGCTGCCATCATTAATCTGTATGTGCAACAGGCTTTAATACAAGGTGCTGCTGCTGCATCATTAATCTGTATGTACAACAGGCTTTAATACAAAGTGCTGCTGCTGCTGCCATCATTAATCTGTATGTGCAACAGGCTTTAATACAAGGTGCTGCTGCCATCATTAATCTGTATGTGCAACAGGCTTTAATACAAGGTGCTGCTGCCATCATTAATCTGTATGTGCAACAGGCTTTAATACAAGGTGCTGCTGCCATCATTAATCTGTATGTGCAACAGGCTTTAATACAAGGTGCTGCTGCCATCATTAATCTGTATGTGCAACAGGCTTTAATACAAGGTGCTGCTGCTGCCATCATTAATCTGTATGTGCAACAGGCTTTAATACAAGGTGCTGCTGCTGCATCATTAATCTGTATGTGCAACAGGCTTTAATACAAGGTGCTGCTGCTGCCATCATTAATCTGTATGTGCAACAGGCTTTAATACAAGGTGTTGCTGCTGCATCATTAATCTGTATGTGCAACAGGCTTTAATACAAAGTGCTGCTGCTGCTGCCATCACTAATCTGTATGTGCAACAGGCTTTAATACAAGGTGTTGCTGCTGCATCATTAATCTGTATGTGCAACAGGCTTTAATACAAAGTGCTGCTGCTGCTGCCATCACTAATCTGTATGTTTAACAGGCTTTAATATAAGGTGTTGCTGCTGCATCATTAATCTGTATGTACAACAGGCTTTAATACAAAGTGCTGCTGCTGCTGCCATCACTAATCTGTATGTGCAACAGGCTTTAATACAAGGTGCTGCTGCTGCTGCCATCATTAATCTGTATGTGCAACAGGCTTTAATACAAGATGCTGTTGCTGCCATCATTAATCTGTATGTGCAACAGGCTGTAATACAAGGTGCTGCTGCTGCTGCCATCATTAATCTGTATGTGCAACAGGCTTTAATACAAGGTGCTGCTGCTGCTGCCATCATTAATCTGTATGTGCAACAGGCTTTACTACAAGGTGCTGATGTTGCCATCATTAACCTGTATGTGCAACAGGCTTTAATACAAAGTGCTGCTGCTGCTGCCATCACTAATCTGTTTGCGCAACAGGCTTTACTACAAGGTGCTGATGTTGCCATCATTAACCTGTATGTGCAACAGGCTTTAATACAAGGTGCTGCTGCTGCTGCCATCATTAATCTGTATGTGCAAAAGGCTTTAATGCAAGGTGCTGCTGCCATCATTAATCTGTATGTGCAACAGGCTTTAATACAAGGTACTGCTGCCATCATCAATCTGTATGTGCAACAGGCTTTAATACAAGGTGTTGCTGCCATCACTAATCTGTATATGTAACAGGCTTTAATACAAGGTGCTGCTGCCATCATTAATCTGTATGTGCAACAGGCTTTAAAACAAGGTGCTGCTGCTGCTATCATTAATCTGTATCTGTAACAGGCTTTAATACAAGGTGTTGCTGCCATCATTAATCTGTATGTGCAACAGGCTTTAATACAAGGTGCTGCTGCTGCCATCATTAATCTGTATGTGCAACAAGCTTAAATACAAGGTGCTGATGCCATCACTAATCTGTATATGCAACAGGCTTTAATACAAGGTGATGCTGCTGCCATCATTAATCTGTATGTGCAACAGGCTTTAATACAAGGTGCTGCTGCTGCCATCATTAATCTGTATGTGTGACAGGCTTTAATACAAGGTACTGCTGCTGACAGATCTTGTGCAACAGTCTTTAATACAGGGTACTGCTGTTGCCATCATTAATCTGTATGTGCAACAGGCTTTAATACAAGGTACTGCTGCCATCATTAATCTGTTGTTCTGATACCATTGATAAGTGTAAGCAGGGGCTTGGGAGATTAAACATTTACAAGCAGGGGTTCTGGGAAGATGAACCATTCACAGGTTGCCTCTGTCCATTAGAAACATAGGTGCCAAACCAGGAATGACTTTCCTGTTCCCCATCCAAGTTGCACTTGCATTGGGTTAGGGAGCAACTCTGCTTCACAAGTTTGTGGAGTCTGTTCCAGAGAAGGGGTAGTCTCTGGGATACTTACCTGTCTCTTCAGCATGTCCTATTTATATCACAGGCAAGGTTTAAAACTTTAGAATGGGTAACTCTGTTGCTGTTTGTTTTGCAGATATGCAGGAGGTGGGATATGACAGTGCCTTGTATGCTAGGCATAGATCCCCCCTAACCAGCCTGTAGGAGACAGACTACAGGGATAGGACCTTGAGGCAGTCTATACAGGACATGTTACTTATGCTGTCTATTCTTTTAGTGAGAAACTTCTGCAGATGTTCCAACTGTTGGATGTGCCTGATTAGGTACATACCAAAGGAGGCATTGTATGTAATGATATGTCTGATAAATGCCGAATATAGTGGAACAGTGATCTCCTTGAACGTATGTGTTATACCTTTGTTTATAAGTTGCACAGCATAGAATGATTTCCCCACTATTGTAGATATGTGGTGGTTAAAAGCTAGATTACTGTCTGTGTGTCCCCAAATCCCTGACTACTCTGTCGAGTCTTATGGGTATCTTATTAATACGATCCCAGGTGTGGATGTGAAGGATACTATTATGCATTTCTTTAGCCCATGGCTCTGACACTAGTTATTTGTCTGTGTCAGCCCTTCCTGGAGAACATTTGTTTTTGGTGGGGAATTCTATGACTTCTACTATTTTACAATTACCCGTACATTTAGGCAGCCAGAGTCCATTTACACTGGCCTTGACTTCAGAGAAGTAAATGTCAAAAAGTAACGATCCAAGGACTGATCTCTGAGGGACTTCACTTGTGACTATCCTCTTTGTTGAGGTGGACTCCCCAATTCTAACTTCCCATGTCCTGTTTGTGAGCCAGTTGGCTATACACTGAGTAAAAAATGGTTTATACCTAACCTCCTGATTTTGTCAACAATGCCCAAGTGGGGTATTATGTGAAAAGTCTTTGCCCGGTCAAGATAGGCAGTGTGATCCATTTTTGCCTTTATACTTTACTTTGGTGGCCTTCTCAAAGAAATCCACCAGGTTGAGTAGGCATGACCTGCCCTTGACAAAACCAAATTGGTTTGGGTCCAGTATCTGGAAGTTTTATGTTTCATTATTGATCGTTTTTATTATGTCTTTCCATGACTTTGCATATGAGACTAGTAAGACTAATGAGTCTGTGGTTTCTAGGGTCTGTTGATGGCACACCTTTGTGCAGAGAGATGACTGTTACTGTTCTCCATTTGACCCCATTTGAACTCTCACATATTGCATGACACAGAAATGTAATACAGGATGAATAGGGAAACACTAAATGAAAAATGCAACCTCTTCCACCCTCACATGAAGCCACAGGAAAATTATGGAGAACCTATCCCATTGGAAACAAAGGTATGTGGAGAATTTCATAGACTAGCTACAGATACTTTACAGACACCCACATTGGATATCTTAGTAGTGTCACTCGTCTCAGCTTCCAGAGTATTACATCAGTTTATAAATGCAGTGCTACAACATGCAAGACAGCATATCTATTTCCCATGTACCCCAGAGGATAGAGCAAAACCATGAAAGAATTGTATGCAATAGCACACATCCATGAAGTAATAGTGGCCGTAGATTGCACTCACATAGAAATAAAAGCTCCAGGAGATACATTAACAGGGAATGATACCACTCTATAAACTGTCAGGTTCCTGTGATGACCAAGGGATCATCTACAATGTTTGTGCAAGTGACCCAGGCAGTTTTCACAATTCACACACATGGCATACCTGTCAGCTGCACACAAGGTTTGCTAGGGGTGACTTTTCACAAGGGCATCAAGTGGGAGATTTAGGTTATGCACTAGAACATTGGCGCATGGCACCCATGAGAAATCCACGCAACCTCAATGAGCAAGAATACAACAATGCCCATGCTCAAACTAGGAATATTAAAAAGTGTGTAGCTGTCTTGCTCAAATCAGGGTTCCAGTGTCTAACACATCAAGACATGCCCTGCACTATATACTAGTCATTTCTACCCAAATATTCACAGTCTTTGCCATGTTGCACAATATAATTCTCAGGAAAGAGCTTCAACAAGGACAACAAGTAGCAAGACCACGGTTTCTAGGACCACAGGCAAAGCTAGAAGCTCTAGCAAATATAGATGATGGGTCTGAGGGAGAGCCACCAGTTTTAGATTTTGATTTCAGATGTAGGAAAACACAATATGCCAAGGTTCTGGCTAATGGGCAAAGGATAGCACACACACTTACTACCAAAGTGAAGATCCTAAACACATGCAAAGAGTAAATGAAACTTATGCTAGCAAAAGTCCACTACCTTTACTTAACCATATAATAGTTGTGTGTTAGCATCAGACAGCCATCCGCAAAGAACATATCTTGTAGCAGCAGTATTAACAAGGTAAGTGTAGAACTTGTATGAAAAAAAGGTGTATAATTGATTACCCTCATGTGCAAATACATATATGTCTCAAAGTTGAAACATGACTCCAGTGTATAGTAATGACAGTAACAGCTGATGACTGATGTTTCAGTATACAGCTATGTATTTTGCTCAGTACTGTGCAGCAAACAGTTCAGCTGACCACTTTACATAGACCAACAGTGAGCAGATCAATGGTAGCATCATTTGCACAAGTACACAATCAAGGGAGGACTTGTCACCTCTACCTCTGTCTAAGAGGAATGAGCCATGTCTCTGTAGTGCCTTGATGATAACTTTATTCTCCACGTCAGTGTATGGCAGATTATAGGTCCAGATGTCCTGGGCACTATACCCTCTATGAGATGAAAAAAAAAAAGGAATTAAAGCAACAAGTGATTTATTTATTTATTTATTTATTTATTTATTTATTTATTTATTTATGTATTTATTTATGTATTTCCAGTGTGAAGACCAGGGAAATCCACTGGGCCTTGAGAGCCCATTTTCAGTGGAGGCCCGGGGAGAAAGGCTCCACAGTACAAGATACAAGTAAAGATACAAAAGTAAAAACAAAATAATGCTAAATACAAATACAAATCGAAGTCAAAGAAAATATTTACAATATTTACATAAGAAAGAAACAATTGTAGTTATTAGGTTGTGAACAGTTATGAGATTGAAGTAAGGTAAGAGAGCTACTTCGGAAGAATGCAGGTACATTTCCATTTAGAAGAGAGGTAGGAATGAAGCTGAGTTTTAAAGTTATCCATGTTCTGCATTGTCCTTAGGGAGGAAGGAAGAGAATTCCATTTTTTGGCTAAGGAGAAAGAGAGGAGGAGTTGTCCAGGAGGATGATTAGGTTTGTGGACACTAAGTTTTGGTGTTCAGATCTGAGAGTTCTATTTTCGAATATAGGTGGGTAGGATCTGTGTGAGGGCAGAGCACTCGGTGGGTTTGAAGATTAGCCTGTGAGCTGTAGTAATTTGAAGGTAGTCCAGATAATTTGGAAGTTCTTGCCAATTTAGAGAGTGGAAGGCAATACAGTGATGGAAGGAATTTTTGACTTTTGTGGCAAATTTAGAAATTTTGTTATAACAATTTTCTAATTTGGAGGAGATGGAGGCAGATAAGTTGGTTAGTAGGGGAGCACCATACATTAATGAGGGAAAGAGGTAAGTAGAGGCGAGAGTATGTCTTGGAAGAGGAGAGGGGAAGCGATTGTTTCTGTATAGCATATCAAGTTTTTGATGTTTTTTGTGTTTTGCTGTATGTGGTTATCAAATTTTAGGTGCTCATTTATAGTTACACCGAGCAATTTAGCATAGGGAACAACTTCAATAGGAGAGTTGTTTTGGCTTATGATTTGGAAGGAGGTTTTGTCAATAGGGAAGGATTTTGAGGATGGGAATATTAATATTTTGGATTTGTTAGCATTTAGGGAAAGGTGGTTTTGGAGCATCCAGGTCTCGGTGGTGAAAAGGCGGTTTGGGTCTTATTTAGAAGTTCGGGGAGGCTAGTGGTGGAGCAGACTAAAGTTGAGTCATCTGCATATTGGATGACTTTGGCATTGGGAATGGCAGAGTGAAAGGTATTAATAAAGATATTGAACAGCATTGGATCGAGAATAGATCCCTGGGGTACACCGGTGGGGGTATGGAGAAAAGGAGAGATGCCTTTTCTCCATTTCACAGCCTGAGATCAGACAAGTAACTTGAGAACCAGGATAGGGTATTTTGGGAGAGATTTAGGTTTGAAAGATGGCTGAGAAGATGAGTATGGGAAACAGTATCAAATGCTTTGGAGAGATCTAACAGCACTGTGGATACTATTTTCCCGGAATCTCAGGGATGATTGACTGTATCTAGGAATGAGAGGAGAGCTGTTATAGTGCTGTGCCTGGGTCAAAATTCATGTTGGGTTGGGGTGAGAAGTTGGTTTTAAGTTAGGAAAGGCATAAGTTGGAAGTAAATGCATTTTTTCTAGGATCTTGGAGATTGGGGAGAGGATAGCTATGGGGCGGAAGTTTGAGATATTAGTGTTTTTGCCTCCTTTATAGAGAGGAGGAATAAAGGCTGTACACCAGAGTTTGGGGATGTAGGACTCCTGCATGGATCTATTGATTAAGATACTAATAGGGAAGGTGATCCCATCAGCAGCAGACTTGAGAAAGTATGAAGGTATGTCATCAGGGGCACCGGAGCAGGGTTTTAGTTAGTAGAAAAGTCTTTTTATGTAGTTGGTGGAGATGGGTTTGAGGTCAAACGTAGGGGGAGAGTTGGGGTCAGTAGGTAAGGGGGCAGACAAGGATGAGGGAGTATGCAGAGGGGTTAGGTTGTTGTTGGGAAAAGTCTTGGTTAGTTCAGGTTTTGAATTAATAAAGAAAGAGTTGAATAATGAGGCTATTTCTACATCAGATTTGCTGGGGTTGGGGCAGGGACTGATTTTTGTGGCAGGGTTAAGAAGTGTATTTATTGAGTTCCAGAACTGTCTAGGGTTTTTTGCATGATTAAACTGGAGTTTAATGTTGTAGGATTTTTTTGTCTCTGATAATTTGTTTTTTTGCAAGGTTGCGGAGCTGTGTGTACTGAAGTAGAATTCCGGGGAGTTTACTTTTTTGGTAAAGTTTCCAGGATATGTCTCTTTGGTGCATAAGTTGTTTGGTGTCTTTGGTTAGCCATGGGGCAGTATTGGTTTTTATTCTTGTTGTTCTTGTTGGTGCTAGAGAGTTTAGAGCATTTTGGAATGTGGAATTAAAAAAGTCGATGGCATAGTCAAGTGGAAGGGTTTTTAGCATGTTCCAATTAATTTGTTTAAGGGAATTTGAGAATGCGATGGGGTTGAAGTTACTGAGGTTATGTGTGTGAATGTAGTGATATTGATTTAGGGGGGAGGGGTTGAGCAATGGGCAAAGGCTGTTAGGTGATCACTGATGGATTTGGGAATGGTGCCAGAGTTGGAAATTTTATTTGGATGAAAGACTAGGATCCAGTCAAGAGGGGATTTGCTTTATTGGGTCTGGTTATAGAATTAATTATTTGGGTAAAGTTGTAAAAGTTGATAGATAGGGTAGGGTGGAGTTATTGATGTTTCCCAATTTATGTTAATATTGCCTAGTATATATGTCTCAAGGTTTATTTTGGTTGAGGCCCATAGGAGAATGTCTTCGAGGATTGGGGTGTTATTTCCAGGTGGGATACATAGGGTGATGATGCATAGGCTTTTATGATTATTCATTTTTAGTAAGCATGCTACTAGTTCTGCATTAGCGAATTGAGGAATAGGATTTAAGAAAGGAATTACGGTGAGTAGGTCAGAGTAGATTATGGAGATGCCTCCAACTTTTTTGTTTGTGCGGTCACACCTGAGAGCTTGAAATCCATGGGGTAGGATTTCAGAGTCTGAGATATGGAGTTTGAGCCTTGTCTCAGAGACAACAACAATGTCTGGTTGGTTGTGGCTTAGCCAGGCTTGAAAGTTGGATACTTTGTTACAGAGACTCTAGGCACGGAGAGTGAAGAGTTGAAGAGTTTTATGTAAGGAAGAACGGTGAGAGATAGGGGTATCGTTGCATGAGGATGAGTTAGGTCCAGGGTTAGGGTGAATGTCACCAGCTAGGTAAAGGATATTGAGGAGAGATAGTACTAGGGGTTTTGGTTTTGTTTTAAAGTATTGGGGAAATTGTATTATGAGTAGTAGTATGAGGTTTTGCTGTGGTTGACATAATTGATTGTCAACAAAAGAAATATGTATGAATATATGCAGCTATCATGCAAAAAATAATTTAAAAATTAAGGCTCCCTACAAGCACACACAGGTTAATGCAGAACCCCCCCCCCAAAAAAAAAGGGAATGAAAACCAAAACTAATCATAGGTAAGGAAAACAACAGTTGCGTAACTCTATAGTACATTGCAGCATTAACAAGAAGAATTTACACTTTTCAAGTAAAAATGTATAAAAAATGTTGTTGAATGCTTGTGTGGAGGGCGGATGGATATATATTACAGGCTTAACACACTTATTTGGCTACAAATGTAAAAATCCATGACTTTGCTAATAAGTGGTAGAACACTCTTCTGCAATAACTGTTCATATTCCCAGAAAAATCTTTCCATAATGGCATGTAACATTCTTTGCAAACATTTTAATGCAAAGAAAACTGATATACATGTCTATGCCAACAGCAAGGGATGAACAATGCAGAAAGTAAACAAATAGGGGTATTGGGAAATGTTATCCATCAGTAACATTAAGATAAATCAATTTGAAAAACAACAACATACCTTGGCAGTAAGTCATATTTAAACTAGAAAAAAAAAATGAAAGTAATTTTGCAGTATCACGCTGTCTGGATTCAGTCTCCCCTACTATGATACAAGTTCCTGACCTGTACAATTAGCTTTATATAGTGCAGATTCAACCCTCTGAGCACTGTGAATATGCAAATCAAGTGTGAA
This sequence comes from Protopterus annectens, assembly GCF_019279795.1. NCBI lineage: Eukaryota > Metazoa > Chordata > Ceratodontiformes > Protopteridae > Protopterus > Protopterus annectens. Next base: position 277,179,988 of record NC_056729.1, on the reverse strand, counting down.
CTCATGAGCATTAATGAATTCTAGAATCTGCACTAAGTGGACGGCAAGTAACTATGCTGTAAACACTGCAAGGACAAGTACTGAGAAGTGTTACTTGCTAAGGGCTTGCAAGTTTGAAAGGTTAGTCTGATTGCAGGAACAATCAGTGTTTCACAGTCTGTCCTCTTTGATGTATACTTACTGAGGATGTATCAGGGAGAAGAGACCAAAAAGTATGGAAAAGAAACATTAATAGCATTAAATTGGTTATGAACGCACTTTGTGCATCTGAGTAAAAAATTGTTTGCAGTTCTAAGGAAGTACATTACTAATTGAAACAAATATCAAAAACAATGCAAAGGAGTTTGCATTCTTGTTAGAAAAGCATAGATAAGGGAATGATGCCCACAATATAAAGAAAAGAAAACAGCAACAGTGTTGTAAATATTTGTCTATCATTGTGGAAGAAATATTAGCTTAACTGTTGCCAATAGTCCATTTATTTACACATCTACTGGCAAGTTACAAAGGGCAACTTTCAGATCTTGGTTACACTGTACCTTTAATGTGAATTGATACAATGCCATATCTTGAGTATATGTAATCTACTTTTTCTTCTTCCTAGTATGTGTCTGTATCTGTGGCAAATTGTGATAATAATCACAAGTGTGTACTGTTAATGTCCTGGTGTGATGGTTCAAATCCAGAGATTGTGCTGTTTGTCTGAATGTGGTGATGTTTAAGGAGTGTATGCTCATGTTACAGTACAACAAAGTTGTGGAAGCATCAGAAATGTACATTTTAATTAGTTTATTTATTTTTCTTCTTCATCCTTTGCACCCCATTTGGCATTGCTCACTCTTGACTGGCAGTCATCACTAATAGTGAAAGACAAATCACTTTCTAAGGTGAAAGCTGACAAATTTAATTTGGAATGCCATCAGTAATGCTATTGAGACTGGTGTTGGTATGCTTCCATCAGCACTCTGGACAGTACTGAGGGGAGAAATTCTAGAAATTCTACCTCTTAGCTTCCTATCTTTATGTCGCAAAGTGTAAGGAAATTGAGCCTAAAGAACAAGGCCACATAATGCAGGATTTGAAACCAGTTTGCAGATATTGTCTATGAAATGAACAGGCTAATGTATGTGTGATAACTGCTAAAATTCTTACCTGTAGTCCATGTGAATTACTGTTACAAATGGTTTGTTGGAAACTCACTTCCTCTCTTAATTAATAACAATATGTGCTATGGATGATCAAACAGGTGACATTTTGTAAAGTGTGATAATACAAAAGCAGTAACATGACTAATGTGTACATATGTGTCACATGCTTAAGAACTTTTCAATATTTCACAGTTATTCATCATGACAGTAATGCATTTTATTTTCACAGTGTAAAACAGCACAATGCACCTCCTAGTAGGATGAACAAACTCCATACAAACCAAATGTAAATATGCTAAATAAAATCCAGTACAGAGTTTGAAACACAGCGAGTCTTTATTAAAATGAAAACAAATAGGTAAGAGTTTTCACGGGTGAAATCCCCACTTCATCAGACCGTAATACAGCATTTTTTTCTAAGTGCATCTTATATAAAACTTTTAAAACTGCAAAAACCAATGACAGTGAGTAAAACACATTACATCATTCAATTGCTTAACTTCTTAACTTCTTAAAAGGGTCATGGTGGACTATACTTCTTAAAAAGGTAACATCATCCCAAAAAGGGAGAAAACATATTTATATAAGCACCCTAACAAGGGCTCAAACTCTGGACCCTCAGATGGAGAAGTCTAATACTTTACCAACTGAGCTATCTCATACTACAGCAACATGAATAAAATATTTACATATGCATAAAAATAATCTGTATAAAACATTAATGTGTATGGTATGTGGCTATCCATGTAATAAGGTGTGTATGATGTAAATGTGTGAATCTTAAAACTGTATTTTATTCAACATTTTATTTTTCAGCTTTTATGGGAACGCACAAGCCAGTGCATTTCTTTGTGCCAGTCCCAAGTCCGGTTAAATGGGGAGGGTTGCATCAGGAAGGGCTTCTGGCGTAAAACCTCTGCCAAATTACTGATGCAGAGAACATTTCATATCTTCATACCGGATCGGTCGAGGCCCGGGTTAACACCGACCGCCACCAGTACTATTAGCTAACAGGGTGCTGGCGGAAATTGGGCTACTGTTGGCCGAAGAAGAAGAGGAGGGGGAAGGCATGCCGGAAGGCATGAAGAGAGGAGGAAGGTTAGGAGTGTAGTACTGAGGGTAGGAACTTTGAATGTTGGCAGTATGACTGGTATAGGAAGAGAGCTAGCTGATTTGATGGAGAGAAGGAAGGTTGATATATTGTGCGTGCAAGAGACCAGATGGAAGGGAAGTAAGGCCAAGTGTATAGGAGGTGGGTTCAAATTGTTCTATCATGGTGTGGATGGCAGAAGAAATGGGGTAGGGGTTATCCTAACAGAACAGTATGCCAAGAGTGTTTTGGAGGAGAAGAGAGTGTCTGATAGAGTGATGTTTATGAAGCTTGAAATTGATGGTGTAATGATGAATGTTGTTAGTGCATATGCTCCACAAGTTGGGTGTGTGATGGATGAGAAAGAAAAATTTTGGAGTGAGTTGGATGAAGTAGTGGTGAATGTACCCAAGGGTGAGAGACTAGTGATTGGAGCAGACTTCAATGGGCATGTTGGTGAAGTGAACAGAGGGGATGAGGAAGTGATGGGTAGGCATGGTGTTAAGGAGAGGAATGCAGAAGGTCAGATGATTGTGAATTTTGCAAAAAGGATGAACATGGCTGTGGTGAATATGTATTTTAAGAAGAGGGAGGAGCATAGGGTGATGTACAAGAGTGGAGGAAGATGCACACAGGTGGATTATATCCTATGTAAGAGGGCCAGTCTGAAGGAGATTGAAGACTGTAAAGTGGTGACTGGGAAAGTGTAGTTAAGCAGCATAGAATGGTGGTCTGTAGGATGACGTTGGTGATCAAGAAGAGGAGGAGGAGTGTGAAAGCAGTGCCAAGGATTAAATGGTGGAAGTTAAAAAAGGGTGATTGTGAGATGAAGTTCGGGGAAGAGCTAAGACAGGCATTGGGAGGCAATGAAGAGTTACCGAATAGCTGGGTAACTACAGCAGAGCTAGTAAGGGAGACTGCTAGGAAGGTGCTTGGTGTGACATCTAGACAGAGGAAGGAGGACAAGGAAGCATGGTGGTGGAATGAGGAAGTACAGGAGAGTATACAGAGGAAGAGGCTGTCGAAGAAGAAGTGGGATTGTCAAAGAGATGAAGAAAGTAGACATGAGTATAAGGAGATGAGGCGCATGGCAAAGAGAGAGGTGGCAAAGGCTAAGGATAAGGCATATGGAGAGTTGTATGAGAGATTGGACACTAAAGAGGGAGAAAAAGACCTGTACCGATTGACTAAACAGAGGGACAGAACTGGGAAAGATGTGCAGCAGGTAAGGGTGTTAAAGACAGGGAGGGAAACGTACTCACAAGTGAGGAGAGTGTGTTGAGTAGATGAAAGAGTACTTTGAAGGGCTGATGAATGAAGAGAATGAGAGAGAGAGAAGGTTGGATGATGTGGGGATAGTGAATCAGGAAGTGAAGCAGATTAGCAAGGAGGAAGTAAGGACAGCTATGAAGAGGATGAAGAATGGAAAGGCTGTTGGCCCAGATGACATACCAGTGGAAGCATGGAGGTGCTTAGGAGAAATGGCAGTGGAATTTTTAACCAGATTGTTTAATGAAATTTTGGAAAGTCAGAGGATGCCTGAGGAGTGGAGAAAAAGTGTTTTGGTACCTATCTTTAAGAATAAGGGTGATGTGCAGAGATGCAGTAATTACAGAGGGATAAAATTGATCTGTCACAGCTTGAATTTATGGGAAAGAGTAGTGGAAGCAAGGTTAAGAAGGGAGGTGATGATTAGTGATCAGCAGTATGGTTTCATGCCAGGAAAGAGCACTACAGATGCAATATTTGCTCTGAGAGTGTTGTAGGAGAAATACAGAGAAGGTCAGAAGGAGTTGCATTGTGTCTTTGTGGACTTAGAGAAAGCATATGACAGGGTGCCTAGAGAGGAGTTGTGGTATTGTATGAGGAAGTCGGGAGTGGCAGAGAAGTATGTAAGAGTGGTACAGGATATGTACAAGGGTAGTGTGACATTGGTGAGGACTGTGGTGGGAGTGACAGATACGTTTAAGGTGGAGGTGGGATTACATCAAGGATCAGCTCTGAGCCCTTTCTTATTTGCACTGGTGATGGACAGGTTGACAGATGAGATTAGACAGGAGGCCCCGTGGACTATGATGTTTGCAGATGACATTTTGATATGTAGTGAGAGTAAGGACCAGGTTGAGGAGACCCTGGAGAGGTGGAGATATGCTTTAGAGAGGAGAGGAATGAAGGTCAGCAGGGCTAAAACAGAATATATGTGTGTAAATGAGAGGGAGGGTAGAGGAATGTTGAGGATGCATGGAGTAGAGTTGGTAAAGGTGGATGAGTTTAAGTACTTGGGATCAGCAGTACAGAATAATGTTGAGTGTGGAAGAGAGGTGAAGAAGAAAGTACATGCAGGGTGGAATGGGTGGAGAAGAGTGTCAGGAGTGATTTGTGACAGATGGGTACCAGTAAGAGTGAAAGGGAAGGTCTACAAGAGGGTAGTGAGACCAGCTATGTTATATGGGTTGGAGACGATGGCATTGATGAAAAGGCAAGAGTCAGAGCTGGATGTGGCAGAGTTAAAGATGTTAAGATTTGCACTGGGTGTGACTAGGATGGACAGGATCAGGGATCAGTATATTAGAGGGTCAGCTCAGGTTGGACAGTTTGGAGACAAAGCAAGAGAGGGGAGATTGCGTTGGTTTGGACATGTGCTGAGGAGGGATGCTGGGTGTATTGGGAAAAGGATGCTAAGGATGGAGCTGCCAGGTAAGAGGAAAAGAGGATGGCCTAAGATAAGGTTTATGGATGTGGTGAGAGAGGACATGCAGGCGGTTGGTGTGAAAGAGCATGATGCAGAGGACAGGAAGAAATGGAAACAGATGATCCACTGTAGTGGCCCCTAACGGGAACAGCCGAAAGATGATGATGATGATTTTCAGCTTTTATGCCATTATTAATTGTATTTACTGTACAAAGAATGAGCTGTAATTCTGTGTGTGTTCTTTTTCTGAACAATTGCCATTACATGAAATCCTGAAAATGTGTAACACAAGCACAACTTGTGATGTGGCAACCAGATGTGAAAAGAATGAATGTGTTGTGATAATGGTATAAGTGCTATGCTCCTTATTAGAGATATCCTTTAATTGTGTTACTTTGAAATATAATTTCTTTATATAATATTTTTATTGCCTTTTGAGAGTGTGTCACTTAGCAGCCTACCAACACAGTTCACAGGCAAAGGAAAAAAGTGGAAATTGAATTTGGGATGCCTTCTGTAGCACAAACAAGCCTGATGCCAGTGCGAGGCTGTCAGCACTCTGGATATTGTTAAGTGAAGAAAATGCCCTTGTCAGCTAACTTTCTATGTGGCATAAGGTATAAGTGCAGTCATCTTAGAGAAAGAAGAGAGGTGATGCAGGGTTTGAATCCAATTTACAAATAATTTTATTGGGATTCAGAATAAAAATTGACACACATTTTGGTATATCAGTGTGTTGTTTCTGGAAACTCAACTACTTTCAGTGCTGCTAAAACCATGTCAGCTCTTGTCTTTCCCCTTTTCCTATTATTTGACATTACTTGAAGTCCTGATAATGTGTGACAGAAATTAAAGTTCTGATGTGGCAAAGAGATGTGAGAAGGATGACTGTGTCGCTGTAATGCACTTCTTCCTCTGGTCATTGCTAGACATACCCTTTGATTGTTTAACATTTAGGTTCAACTGCTTTCAAATTTATTTTTTTACTTTTTAAATAGCTTTTGCATTTGCACACTTCTCAACAGCATGCAAAAATAGTTCACGGCCAAAGGAAAAACTGCAAATTTAACTTGGGTGGTCTTCTGTAGCACAAACAAGCCTAGTAAAGATGCATGACCATCAGCAATCTAAATAACATTGAGTGAAGAAAATGCACCTGCCAGTTACCTTTCTCTCTGGAACAGGGTGTAAGTGAACTGAGGTTAGAGAAATTTGACAGGTGATGCAGGTTTTGAATCCATTTCACAGATAATTCTACAGAGGTGGTCAGAATGCTATTTGTCACAACCTTTTGACTAGGAATGTAGAAATAAATACAAATGAGTAGCATAACTATGTTTATTGCAACAAATGTTTCACTAATGCTAGCTATATATATATATCACTACAATGTAATGAGAGCAAGATATGTTTATTATGACAATGATGATATACAATTTAAAATGCACTTTCATAGGTATTAAACTAGAAACATGTTAGAACAAGATAGCTAAATTCGCTACAAATAAACATCACCCCACCCACCACTGCATCCCTCTAAAAATATTAAACTGCCTTGAATTCCCTTACAATCTTACTTATCTCCAGTTAACCATCACAAATAAATGACTTACTAAACCACAAAACTGTCCTGTCCTAAAGTTCTTATTCTCTGATTATAACCCCATTAGGTCCCTAAGATCAGAAAACCAACATTTTCTTCAAACTCAAAAGCCTAAATTATCTGCTGGTCAACAGCTATACTCCTGGGTAATACCTAAAACATGAAATAGCCTTCCCTCAGCCATTTGTACTATGCAATGTACTGCCTCCTTTAAAACTACCCTATGCCAACAACTTTATTTCAAATGGATTTGTAATTGCACTAAACTTCCTCTAGCAATTACCTCTACCTTAGAACCTTTCTGTTTCCTTTTTCGTTGATACTGTCATATTCTATTACTACTAATGACATTCTCCTGTGACCTCCAGCTATATAACCTCTACCCTTTCTACCCTTTATTCTGTTGCCACTAACAACTTCCTAAATGATTACTTGCCATTTTCTCTCTTTTATTTTTCCTCTCTTATTCTATAATTTCTGTAGCCTCTATATTTCTTCCCTTCCCTCAGTCTCAGTTCTTCTTCTGTAATCTTTACATTTTATTTTCACTCATATTATATTCAACTTTAGTTGAATAATATTATTTTAGTATGTTAGGTGTATCTAGTGTGTGACCATAAGCTTTAATTTTTATTCCTTATTTTGGAGTTAACTAATGTTCTATTACATTTATTTGTTTTTATAATGTATGTACCAAGTGTTGTATATATTCCAGGTGTTTTTATATAAGTAAACTTTTCCTCCATTGCTCCTGTATATATTTAAATGTATGCCTTGTTTTACTATGTATTCTATGTTCTGTTTCACGCGGAGATTTTCTACTCGGGCCTCCACTAAAAATGGGCTCTTCTTGGCCCAGTGGACTTTCCCGATAAACAAATGCCAAAAAATAATAAGTAAATAAATGGTGTGCACTATAGTTTTGTTATAATTATTATGACTCATCACATAGCATAAATATGTGTTTAAGACAGTATGTTTAGTGAAGTATGAATGTAACACACCCAAACATGTATTACTCAGGTCATGCAACTCTATGCATCTGAAATATATCCGGACCAGAAATACCTCTTTTTACATAAAAGTTTAGTCCCATGACTATTTAAAATCATAGACATACAAGCATCACTTAAGTTTATCTCATTTTAGTCTTAACTTAGTATATCTGTAACTAAAATGTTAAAAAAGGAAGTTCTCCTGTGGCACTGAGAGCCAATAAGCAAAGTTTAACATTTTATCCTTCTTTTTCCCAGGGGGTTCAATTCCTAGATGGTACTATTTAATCTTACTAGTAAGTCCCAACAGACATATATGTCACAGTTCATACCAAGCTTCCTCCAACCAGCAATGATTACAACAAACATCATAAAGCATTTCATTGTGTTTAACACTGGAGCATGTGTCAACATGTTGAGCATCACACATGGCCAAATCTCACTGCCATATTTCACACCTTCCATTTTCTTTTTTTTAAAAAAAAACATTTTTATTGATTTTCATGAAATAAAATAATACAAGAAATATGATATCTAAATATGCACAATATATGTCTTAAAAACATCATAACATGGAACAATAACTATTTACAATGTCCATAACAGATATAATGCCATTGTTGTGATTACATTTTATCTAGTAGTTTTTCAAGCCTCAACCAAGTTAATTTCTTATGTGTTATCTTAGTAGTTCTTTCTGAAATAGTTTGCAACTCCCTACTACATACAAGTTTAGCTAATAGTAAAAAATCTGTAAGTGATAGGATTTTTTTACACTTCCAATTTGACTTAATGATTTTTCTTTCAATTGCAAGCAAGGACTAAAGAAGGTGCACCTGTATTTTGGGGATATGTGTTGGTATCGGTGCAATAAACAGTAATAATGAGTCAGATGCTTCACACTTGTCCGACCACAATGCTTTTATGAAATTTCTGAACTCCATCCAGAAAGGAGTTACTATTTTACATGTAAGAAACATGTGTACCCAATCTGCACAAAGTATTTCCTCACATCTCCAACATTAATTAAGATTATTTCTTCATATCAAGTCCATCTTATACGGGGTAATAAAGCTCCTATAGATATATTTCCAAGTGAAGATTTTCCAAGAAGGGGATGATGTTGTGCTACTAATTGATATAAGTAGTAATTCTTTATTAATATCTGAAAAATGGATTTGTTTATTCTCTCTGTGCAATTCCATAAGGAGTCCTCTGGGATTTGAATATTGGTTTTAAAGATTTATATATACTTGACAATGATAGAATATTATTAACATGCAAACCCCAGATTCTCAAAAGCTTGCGTGGCGTGCATGATTAGTGTAAAAGGAAATTTTGCCAATATGGCGGCCGGGCGATCCACATATGTGCATGTTTGATGTGCACGAGCGCTGTAGCACTAGTGCTGCATGTTCCCAGCCCCCGTATGCAAATCACCCCATTTGCAGGTGAAAACCATCCAAATGAGGCAAATCTGCCATCCAGGAAGCAGGAATCAGGGCGTGCAGGACTAGCGTAATATGCAGAAATGTACTCGGTTAGTAACCAAGTACGGTACTGCAAACTCCAAAATGGAGCTTTGACAGCTCCAAATAAAGGCTGCATATCATTGAGGAAGCATGCCAATGGCCAAGTAGAAGGCCATTGGCATTGCAAAAAATGCAAAATGCACAAAATACAGCTTTTATGATATGTCCGCCAATCACGGCTGTTGAAGCATAGGGCAACGGCGCTCAAATGGGACTGGTGGGGAAATAAGAAAATAAACCTAAAAAAAGCAGTCTAAATAAAATCAGTATCCTGCCATGCAAGTAAATGGCAGGCAAAAGACAACCTAGACAGTGAATAGTGGTTGCTAAGGAGGGAGGCACAGTGTGACACATGTAACTATGCATTAGAAGGCAATTCTATGCAAATGAGGAGAAGGATAGTGAATTCCAGTTTTCCCCAGCATGTGAGGCAGGTACCAACAGTGTAAGCGTATGAATAGCTGAGTGCAAGACTAAGAGGTAGGTGACATCATGTGTGGGAGTGTCAGGCATACTGTCAGTGGATTGGAGACCTGTGGCTCAGGGTTGCATCCAGCGTAACACAGCAAAGCCAGGGGGTGTGTCTAAACCTGCCCAGCACGTATGGCAAAGTGTAAGCGGGTGTGCATGCCACGCAACGGGATCTACAGGAAGATAAAGAAAGTGAACTCAGGAAAAAGCAGCAGTTTTCACATTGGAGTAAACCGATTGTGTGGTACACCCCCAGGATGAAACAGAAGGGCAATGGGAAGGGAAAACAGCAGTAGGAAGTTAATCAAGAGGTACTAGGTTCACTGCCAGTTGAAACATATCAGAACCAGCCAATTACAAAGGCAGCAGACCAGACCAGCCCAGAACACCACTATAAACTATGCAAACACCTACCCCTCCAGTTTTTCCCACACCCAACGCCACCAGTGTAAACAAGCGGGGAACTTTTAACACTCACAACAGCAAAATGTTAGGGGCTGCAATAGCTATCATACAACTTGTGGAAGAGGCTGAGGGTGGTGAGGATGGGAATGCTGCCGACCAACCCACAGTGAGGAGATGGAGAAGAGTATACAGACCCAGGGTAACCTACCAAGGGCTACATGAGCTGGAGATAGTGGAGCACTATAGGGTGGACAGGGACCTCATAAGCAGATTGTTGAGCTGTGCCGGCCACACCTGACACACAGAACTAACAGAGGAGAACATATCCCAGTGGAAATGAAGGTATGTGTAGCAACTATGGAGTGACAGCGGTAGGCTACAGAGGGCATAACACCCAGTCCATCTGTCCAATATGCACATATGTGCAAACAGTGCACCATACCCCTGTTCCCCAATGGACACCTGCACCACCTGTGGTGCCATCACATGTGACCAACAACGGACATACCATGCCTGACATACCCATATGGTCAGATGCCACTGACACCAAGGAATGCTGATAGCATGCACTCCATATAGGTGCAGAGTAAAGCTGCTGGCTATTAACAGCTCCCACCACAGGTGGGCAGGACTGGCACATCTGATGATAATCTGTTTTCACAACATGGGCCAGACACCCATGTACAGTTCCACATGTCACTGTACATGCATGTGGGAGGTATGCACATCCCAGATGCCGTCCATGTCATGAATGAAGGAAAACAGACATGGCAAGTGATGCACAGCATTGCCCACACACAGTAGTCACCCAGGTGACTGGATGGGGGATACAATACCCGCCTGTGCGGACAAATGCAGACACTACATCCCAGAGCTACAATGCAGACTATCATCATGTGGCCTGATGCCAAGGTTTACCCATCGCCTATCCTAGGACAGCTGTCTGGCACAGTCGAACACTACACACCTGTGCAGACATGCACCCATGCATGTCATTACTGACATCCTGTGCATGTGTGTGTTGCATGCTGCAGATGTTCGCATCCACACTCCCTACAACCCCCATAGGCATACTGCAGCATGCTGTCTGATGTCAGACACCTTCCCATACCCTTCACCTGTACAGCCCCCGAGTGACCTGTGTGGTGCATGGGATACCTACACACTGACATGATGTGGCAATCCCACAACCAATGAGTTGTACACCTGGCCCTGCCACATGTGTCAATGTGTGTGCGTCCTTGTGAGATTGTGGCTGTGCTGATGCTGGCACCTGTTCATGCCAACAGGCTCATGTATGTCACCTACCATACAGCTACTGTATCCTTGTTGCAGATGTCACTCACCATCACATATATGTTCTGAGTGCTCCACAACAGTTAACACATGTGGCACATCCAATAAATGCAGTGAACTGTGCTAGCAATACATAGTTTTCAGGGGGTTAATACCCTGTGCTGCTAGGTGTGTGATGACACAAACATGCTTCAGTTTTACCCTCCCTCCCTGACACATATTTGTCTCTGTCAGCATCCCCCACCCCCTCTCAGGTGAACATGGAGACCTACACCTGCTATGCTTAGGCAGCAGCATGTGTAATGTAAGTAATGCTCATGATCAGCTTATGGCCTCTGCATGAATCACAGCCCTCTCATAGCTGATTGCATGTGAAACAGCTTTGATAACATTCCCATAGCCAATTGTATGGAACCACACTCCAATACCTAGGAACATCATGGTGGTGTTGGCCTTTTTTCACCCACTGTGAGCAGGAACTAGATCTGTCATGTGGCAAACAGCATCTCAGATGGATTGCGGTGTACCTCTAACAACATGCACTGTGGAAACAGTGCAACAAACAGGAGGTGGATGTGTTTGACCTGATTGCAGACTGTAAGTGCTGTTATACTGCATTTGGAGTAATGTTGCTTAACAGTGTCTGTGTGGATATGGCTGTTGTACATGTTTCAATACCTGCCATGTTAGTTCCATGTTTATGGATAATCTCTATCTGCAGGGTCATCTTGCAGCCTGGGCAGTGTTGTGTTTGTGGTTGCATGTGTTACCCATGGAGCATCTAGCTGTCGACTGCTGATGTTAGTGTGAGGATTCCAGTCAGTAGATGGAGAGAGCTGTGGTAGTCACAGATGTCATATTCCTCAAAGGACATATGTTGCAACAATCCTGTAACAACAGCCACACCTCTGTCAACCTTTGTACATATGTTGTGCATGAAGTGGTGCATATGTGCTGTACACCATACTTTGTGGCATCATATCTGAGAACAAGCCACTGATATATCTGACTGCTACACATGTTATATACAGTAGGGGATACATTGCATGATGTTACCTACACATTCTGTGGATGTTCGTACAGTACTGAGGTCTGTGTACCTATGGTGAATGTCAACAGTGTATGCAGTGTTGATATGTACCTTAGCCTGTGTACAGACTGTAGTAGATGACATTGTTCTAGTTCTCCTACTATCAGATGTTACATGCTGCCCCACTGTATGGTACTGTAGTGATGTACATGTTTGTAGGGCCCACACCACAGACAGCCACCAGACCAAACCATGTAGCAGGCCAGTATATGTAGGGTCAGTCTGTGAGTGGCACATATGAGGATGGTGTAGAACACATAGTCCATATACTGTAATACCAGGCTAGCTAACCATATGTGGCTGAGGCTGTATTCACATTGGTTGTGGATATGCACTGTCACACAGGTGTAGCTTAACCTGTGCTGTGACATGCCTATTGAGCCTGCTTTATATGCAGATACATGTGCATTCCCCCTTGGGAGATGTAGGTCAGTGTTGAGCCAGTCTGCCTGCAGCCTGCACAGTGCATTGTAACATGCCTAGCAGCTGAGTGTACCTACCCAGTGGGATGTCATGTGCAAATACTAGCCAGATGTCCCACTGCCGGCCCTCCCCTAACAGTCATGTATGTCAGACAGGGCAGTAGGATGCAGTGCAGATGTATGTCAATACCTATTGTGTAGTATGTGGCCATGGCACCCCTGTACCAGTGGTCATACCATTACAGGCCAGGCAGGGGTGTATGAATGCATGACCGATGGCGAACATCATATACCGGTCATTATGTGTTATACCCATCTACATGGTCATCCACATCCATATCATCAGGCATGGTACACATGTGTAGCACTAAGGGCTTATGTGTATACCGCTGGACTGTAAAAACTGTGTCAGACCTTCCACATATATTGGCCAATATCTCTGCTGCAGTCCACAGTGGCATTACGTGTTAGCAGAGGTACTGTACACTGATGTCCTTTGGATGTCGTTCAGTAACCAATGGCACACATGTTATAAGCAGATGTGAACTCCCACACACACCATGTCTGTGAAGACAACATTGGGAACATACGGGCTGGGGTTGGCCTACACTTCATGCCCAGGACATATGGTGTGAATATTTGTACATATACCTATCCCGATAGCCAGATATATGATTACACATGTGTACTACACCCAATTAACACTGCCATGGCAACCACCTACTATAGATTCCCACATCATATGTGCATGGTCCCATTACATCTCCTGTGTGATGGGCATCTGTCCTGTGTGTGGGCAGCACTGCTACTGACAGCATATAGCAATACCCCTTACAGAACTACAGGCACACTCAGGGCAGCCACATATTTGTAGGAGGATCAGGAAGTACAGACAGACTGCGAGTAGAGTTGTGTTATGCTTTGTACTGTACTGGTGTTACAGGGTGTGGGTTTACATACTAGTTTGCCATGGAATGAAGTATGTCTGCATAGCACACAACTGTGGGCCTACCCTCATGCCAACCGGAGCTGTGCCTATCATGTCTTGTCTGTCCACCACACAGGTCTTGTGTCAGATAATACACTGGCAGTGTGTGTGTTGCGTGTTACCGGTACATGGCCACATCCTTGACCATCTCTACCATCAATTCCCTGACTAAGGGTATGTTACAGACTATCTTGTAACACCTGCACCTTGTGTAGTGTATGGCAACAGTTGTCCACATATGTGCCTGTATTCCAGCCTCTGTCCATCACCTACATACCAAGCTTTGCACATATGTCATGATGTCAGTTGTTGATCCATAGTGGGCTGAGAGTATAACACACTGCCATGTCTGCCATCAGTCCACTGCTGTTGTAACTCCCACACATATGGTGGGGCTGGGGCTATATATGTGTGGGTGCCACCTACACAATACATGTTTGCCCTCATGCACTGCAGAGCCCAGTGTATGTAACAGTGGTATATGGCCCTGTATTATTGAGAACCAAAAAAGATGATGTATGTGCAAGCTCAAATAACCAGAACCAAACCAAGGCTTGCTAGGAAATCCAAATAAAGGTCTGAAACACAATGAACCACTTTATTTGAAGTGAATGTAAAAGCAGCAAATCACAATTCCAAAAGGCTTGACACCACAAAGTAGATGAAGCAAATGTAAAAGCAGCAAATCACAATTCCAAAAGGCTTGACACCACAAAGTAGATTATTATGTATTATTGAGTCTATGGGGGGAGCACCAGAAATGACCTAGGCTGCTACAAAATGTGGGGGTGTCAGGGCTGAGCTGCCTTAAGGTATCCGGATGTACAGTACAATATACTTCACCTATATGCACATTACTGACATGGATCTGGGTAATGCAGGACTACTGCCCCCTGCCATACAAACTGCTCTGTGTGTTGGTGTGCTTGTGATGATGTCAGTTGTGCCATGTTATGTAGCAGCTACAACCCATGTGGTCATATGACATCTATACTACCTACTGTGTTTGTACAGTGTGTAGATAGAGGCTGCTGAACTACACACCTGGATTACATACTGTTGATTGTTAGGTATCCTGTGGCCCAGTCTGTCTTTCCTATTGTACAATGTGAATGGCTTGGCCTGAAAAGCAACAGCTGTGAACCTTTCCAGAGTACTGTATGACTGTAACTGGTCCACTGTAGCATCACTCCATTGATATAGTTGTTAGTGTCTGAACAGCTATATGGCATGGCATATAGAACTGTAATAGTACATAATTAAAGGTTGCCATGTCTGCAAACCTGTGGATGTTGTTTTACCTATGACTTCGCTGTAGGTGTATGTTACAGGCAACGATTGTCATTTGTATGGGTGGCACATACAGTGTCCAGTCGTTCAGGGGTCAACTGTAGGCATAGTGGCTGTTCCATATTGTGTGCACTTTCCACTTATGTATCTTACTGTACATATAACTGCGTGTGTATGTGCAGTCACATGTATATGTATATATATATATGCACATATATGTGTGTATATATATATATATATATATATATATATATATATATATATATATATATATATATATATATATATAAATATGTATACCTGTATCTGCATATCTGTGTCTGTGTATCTGTAGCCTGGCAATGTTGATGGCTTCCACATAATACATTACCCATGGGAGCCAGACTGTACTGCATGATATGTTACCAATACCAGCCTGGCATCATACTGGTGGGATGTAGTACAGGTAACATCATGTGCCCATGTTGTCACTGGCCCTGGTTATGGGACTGCCAACACTTGGTAGTTTTTTCCAGGACGGACGTGTTTGGCTGGGGGGATACCTATTTGTACAACTCGTATAGTGTGTGGTGCCTCTCAACCTCATTAATGTAACATGTAGCCTGTTACACTCCTCTCCCTAACAGCTACATGTGCCTTGCAGTACCAGCACAACAGTGTTGTACCAATGGGTTAGTAGGCAAGGGAATACCATTGAGGTCTGCCACGTGTATGTATGTGTGCATATCTTTAGGGTACACCATTCCAAGTCCACATACTCCTATTACAATACACATTGCCACACAGTCATAGGGATATTGCTGTTGTCACCCATAGGTGTGGCAACGCAATGCACCACCCTACTATGCCTGTGGCATGTGCATCACACGCATATCCCTGTGATACCACTGTTATGATATCCAATGGATTGTTTTGGCATCATGGCCAATGTGTGAAAGTGGGTATGTCAGAGTATCAAGATGAGTTCCAGTGTGTACAATATCCAGTGGGGGATGTGGGTGCTGTGTACACTGTCTTTACACCATGGTACACGGCCCACGTACTACTCTCACGTGGCCAATGTCACCATCACCCATACAGGTAAAAGATAACAGGATACAGCTCAGTTACACATGTGCTGTGTACAGCCTACCTGTAACACATTGGACACATGGACTAGTTAGTTAGTAACTATACAACCAGGTCTCTAAGATGTCTGTCTACCTTTTATGTGTCAGTCAATGTGTATATGATGGTATGTCACACTATGTATTCTCCATATACAAACATTACATCCCCATTACCATATTGTAAGTGTCTGTGGATGGCCTGCATGTAGCACATGACCTGGTACACACCTCACCCTACAGATAGTGTTGTGTGTGCAATGACAGCCACACAGTTCGGTAGCACTACATACCTGGGTTGGGGTCTAGACACAGTGTTGCCAAGTAAGGATGTGTGTGTATGTGGATGGATTGACATAAGGTGCAGATTATACCTGCACCAGCAGGCCATCAGTCAATTTTGCTCGGCCAATAACTGTTATACATACCTGTGGTATGTGTGCAATTGTACACCACATATGTCATGGCCATGGTGTCACCACACTGACATACCCTTGTGAAATATGACTGCAGACCATCCTCCTGCTGACATGTATGCCTACAGCACAAACGGATGACAGCATGGGAATAACAATTGGTGTTACCAACAGCTGAGATACATCATAGCTGCATGGCTACACTACCTGACATGTATGCAATACACATTACCCCTGATAACATTCTACACTGCAGTATATTGCGGCACTCCATTACAGTCACCATGTGCATCAAAACCATAGTAGCCTGTCCCTGCATCAGTGTTATGGATGACAGGGGTGTGACACAGGTATGATATGCACAAGGTGTGTTGCAGGTGTGTCAGAGGCCAAGGGTGGTCCAAACATGTGTCATCATGTGTGTGGGTGAGGGGTGTGGTTCATTGATTGTGGCATGGTGATGTGGTGTGTGTTGGTATGGGGTCACCCTAGGTGTGGTTGCATAGTGTGTGGGTATGCATGCACAAAGTTCTGCCATGTGGCTGCCCTATACAAGTGATGTTGGACAGCTGCAGACCATACCTGGCAGAGTGTGCAGTTTGCTGCCTCCGCCCATGGACATGCTGACTGTGCCTGTCAGGGGTTCCATGGGCATGTGCAGGTACAGACCGTGAGGTGCTACTCTCCCCTGATGATGACATATGTCCTCTGGAGCCATGTCCCTCCTGGGACTGGCCAGGGCCACATGCATGAAGCCTGGTGTGGTGTGGACAGCAGCCCCTGTGGTGTGCTGGGGCTGGTACTGCCATTACAGGAGTGGCTGGGAATCCTGGCACTTGCACGTTGACTGCCAGCTGCTGGTGTCTCTGGCCTATGCCCACACGGCCATCGTACCATTCCCACCACACGTTCTAGCACAGGCATATCATAGTCAAGGAGGCCAACAATCACATCCCATCGTCTATCCATGACCTCGGTATATTCACAGAAGGCACCAATGAGTTCATGGAGGTTGCCACTTACAGCTGGGAAAGCAGACCTCTGCAGCCTCAGACCCTGTCTAGTGTGTATTTCCATACATGCCTGTGCCTCCATTACAGCCTGAATCATGCTCCTCCTGGTACCCATTATGGCACCTCTGCCAGGGGCATGATGACCTGCGGTCCTCCCATGAGCACCACGGTACATCTGCAGATGTGGTGGCCTTCCGAACATCCAGCTATGCTGACTGTGACCCGACAGAGTTGGCATGGGCACCAAACTTTCCTGGTCATTGCCACCAAGCGCCAACTGTCCCTCTGCTATGGCCACATGTGATGGGTTTTGCAGGTGCACTGTAACTGTGTGCCGGCTTGGGGTGGCTAGGAGGGTGATGACAAATGCTGGTGCAGTGTCAGCCTCTGACAACCACCTGTGCCTCACCTATATCATCATCATCATCAGTGTCTGTAGGGACACCTACCTCAGTTTGCGTGCAGGAGGGACCCTGACCCACCTTGCCACCTGTGGGGGAAACAAATACACATGTTAAGACCTGTACAGCATTGCATAGCAGTACATGAACTCACACACACTCACTCACACTGACAGCCACCTTACTTCCTCACTTTCCCGGAGTTTACAGACACTCCCACAGTCAGCTACATATGTTCCCCATCCTGCATGGCACTTGCTAATATACACGCATCACTACTGCCCATTAACATATCATTCCTCTCCATGCCTACACGTGTGGTTACAACATCTGACCTGTTACTCCATCACCTCCCTGACTTGGGTGGAGTAGGTTGTACATGGCCTCACTGCTGTCACCCTGTATTACCCTGTGTATGGGCAGTAATGGTGTACGAGGCCCCTATATGGTTGGGGTTGCTACATTCACTACACATGTCACACACCAGAGCCTCATACTACAGTCTTGCTCAGTCCATGCTACATCTTCTGCACAAGCCACTCATCATGCGGACAACAGTACTACCTGGATACACTCACTGATGTGCTGCTGGCAATATGATGTGTACACCTGGTATGTACTGCACCTCCCAATGCATGCTCCATGCTACAGATCTTGTTATGCTATCAGATGTTCTGTGTTCACATACCTGACTGGTTGTTTTGGTGTCCCATGTCTCACTCCATGTACAGCACAATCCCAAGGGGAAGTACTGCCATGTGGTCAATCCCACTATCACCTGTGCATACATGGACACAGACACACACACACACACACACACACACACACACACACACACACACACACACACACACACACACACACACGTACACACACATTTGACATGCATTGTCCACACTCCACTAGATTGCACTTACAAACACAATACACACACACACATACACACACACACACACACACACACACACACACACACACACACACACACACACACACACACACACACACACACACACACACACACACACACCTACATGTGGATTTGCACATTTGTACACACAGTCCTCCCATTACCCTTCTGTCAACATGCATTACTTATGGTGCTGAACAGCATGCAGTGCAACTATAGTGACATCATGCTAGTGGCAGTATACATGTGTATGAGGCATGGGCTGTGTTGGTAGGTGATGGCCCTTCCCCATCTTAACACTGCACCCTTGTACAAAGTGTTACTGTGGACCTATTCTGCACCTTGCCTTGTACTGTGCACCATACCTCGCAAGTGTAGAATCCATTGATGCATCTGTAGTACTGTGTTGGTTATGTCAGCTCCAATGCTCACAGCCCCTATGTGTTAGAGCAACTCATACCTGGGATGATATGTGAACAGCTATCAGTTGTGGATGCCTGATGTCTGCATTACAGATCACAACTTCAGCAGTGCATGTATGACCAGTACATGACTATTACACTGACAACCAGCGGACCTTACCATGGCTGCGGGGGGTGCCCTACACATGTCCCAGACCTCTGCATGGTTGCAAGGTCTACTCATGTACACATCCCTTGGAGTGCACACACTGCTGTCAAGAGTGTTGTGGTGTCAGGTTTACATCTGCAATGTTTACTTAACCTGATTGTGTGCAGCTGCAGCCATGGTGGTGTTTAGTCACACATGTCCCTACTGTAGGCCGCATGTCCTGCCACACTTCACATCCCTGTGGATCCCACTCTGGAATCATAGATAAACTTACTAAGCTGGGCATTAATACTTATGTCACTCGATGGGTTGTCGACTGGCTTACTGACAGAACCCACACTGTAAATGTAGCTGACTCCAAATCTAGCTCCAGACAAGTGACAAGTGGAGTACCTCAGGGTTCAGTCCTGGGACCTCTCTTGTTTGGCATCTACTTCTCTGAAGTACAGGGTAACACTAAGGGACTCTGGCTAACAAAGTTCGCAGATGACTGCAAACTGGAGGCATTATTGAATCCCCAAATGATGTGGATACTCTACAAATGGGCCTTACAGAAACAGATGCTTGGTGCCAGAGTGTGTGAACACCAAGGGAAGTGCATATGAGTAGACCTTGCAATCATGCTGAGTAGTGGGACATGTTTAGGGCAGACTGAACATACACTGGCAATTGCTGATGGCCCATGCTGGTATATCCTCGCCAGGAGTAGTCACTGATGTAGTACATACAGCAAGAGGTGCGTCAAACCGTCATAGCACACATATGCCCACACAGAGTGTATGCATCGTGGTCAGCATCCACACACCTAACACATTCTGTAGACACTGCATGTGAAAGTACAGGACATATGTCACATATTGGGCATATGTACTGTTAAGATATGCAATGATGTGGTCCCAATGCAGATCAATGATGGGTGCGTCATATCAGGAAGGTTGTGTGCACCCCCCCATAGCCACAGTATGCTCTGATGGTTGGTAGTGTAAGAGCATTGGATTGGTCATATATGGTCCGCTGATACTGAGAGCTGTAAATTAGGCATCAGGCATTCACAAATGACAACTGTCCACATATCATCCCAGGTTTGTGTTGCTGGTAAATGTAGGGGCTGTGAGCATTAAAGCTGACATAACTGACACAGTACTACACATTCCGCAATGGGTCATACACCTGTGAGGTGTGGTGCACAGTACATGGCAGGGTGCACAGCAGTACTGTGTACATGGGTGCAGTGATATCCAGGGGAAGGGGCATCACCTAGTGACACAGCACATGCATCACACACATGTATACTGTTGCTGGCATGGATTGACTATAGCTGAACTGCATGCTGTTCTGTACCATATGTTCTGCATGTTGACAGATGGGTAATAGGAGGACTGTGTGTACTATCATTGTGCAACCTCACCTGTGTGTGTGTGTGTGTGTGTGTGTGTGTGTGTGTGTGTGTGTGTGTGTGTGTGTGTGTGTGTGTGTGTGTGTGTGTGTGTGTATCCTGGTGGTCAGTTAGTTTGTCTGTAGGGTCACTCTGGTGACGTGGAGGGAGGTGGATGCATGTAGGATGTGTGTGTGCATGTGTGTGTTTGTGTGGGTGACCATGTATGCACATGTGGGATTGTGGGGTGTTCATACAGCTGTACCTCCCTTTGGGACCATGCAGTGCATGGACATGGACTGCCACATTACATACCAGGAATACCTGCCATGTGTGTAATCACAGGACAGTTGATAATACAATATGGTCTGTAGCATGGAAAAGGCATCGAGAGGGAAGGTAGACACCAGGTACACCCTTAATATCACATTCAGCAGGCAGGTCAGTACTAGTCAAGTTGAGAGAGGTTTAGCTCTCTGACATACTTTGCAGAACCTGAGGAAAGTATCCAAAGAGGTTCCTGATCCATAATTGCAGAGCAGGGGTTGGAAGGATGAAGTCCATATACAGAGAAAAAAAGATATTGTACACAAACTGGACTCTTGAAAGAGGGCTATAGGAAGAAGTGATATAGCAGCTGATAGCACCAATGGCCTTCCTGTGGGCACATCTGACCATGACCCATGTTTCATTTTCAAACCATATTGAAATAAAGAATAAAAAGAAGGCTCATGCAGAATGTTTATTGCCTGGATATTGCAAAAGATATGAGACAGTACTGTAAGACATGTGAGCAGTTCTCATTGGTTGGAAAGGCAAGAAATAAAGCTAATGCTACTTTGATGCATTTGCCAATAACTGAGTAACTATTTTAGCCAGTAAGAATGATAATTTTCCAGCCAATTTATATCCCAAGCTCCATGGGTAAGAGGTACATCCTGATGGTAGACTATGTACCCTGTAGCAATGACTCTTTCCTCTACTGAGGTAGAAAAGATGGTAAATGCTCTGTTAAATATTTTCAATGAGGGTGGGTTTTGCATAAGAAATATTGACAGACCGAGGTGTCACTTTCATGTCTGACCTGCTGGCTGCTTTGTGCAAGTTGTGGGGGGTAAAACATTTATAGATTACCTCCTACCGATGGTCTTGTGGCGAGATTTAACTTTGATTTGAAGATTATGTTGAGAACATTCTCATCCTGGTTCAAGTGAGAGTGGGACAGGTTTCTTTCCCACCTCTTTTTTGCATTCAGAGAGGTAGGCCAGGAATCCTGTATGGTTACAGGGTGAGGAGGCCCAAGGATTTAATTAATGATGAGCTAGACAATGACTGGAATTCCCACAAGGCACTGGTTTTGGGTTATGTCCTAAAATTCAGGACAAGGCTTAGGGAGCTCATGGGGATGGCAGAGAAGCATGCAGCATGAGCACAGCAGCAGCAAAAGCTCTGAACAGCCTGGGCCAGAGAGTATTTTGTTGGGGAGAATGTGATGGGTGTGTATTCCTGTTAGATTACAGTAACAGCAGGAAGCAAGGGAGGATTTCCTCACTATAATGAGAAGAGTAGGTGAAGTATAAACTATATGATAAAGTTACCAGACAGGAGGGAGAAGTGCAAACTACACCATGTTAACATGATGATACTCCATCATGACAGAGAGATACACTAGTACATAGCATCTGCAGTGCGGCCCTCAAGAAAATGGAGGGAAAATCTTGTGTTAGACCTTCGCACTGAAGCTTGATATGACATATCAGTGCATGAAGTAGCCTCTTCAGAGCAGCTATTTCCCAGCCAGTATCATGTTTACACATTCACATAAGCCAACAAAGCACCATATTTTTAAACTAATGGGTGTTGAACAAACTATATATATATATATATATATATATATATATATATATATATATATATATATATATATATATGTATGTTCATAGATGTGTACTAGGCCAATGACCCTGGAGTCTTTACAAGACTAACCCATAGAAGTGGCCTGGCATCATGCCACTGTTAGTTCCCACTGCCCCTATCAAGTAGAGCCACTGGAGCGATCCCTGGGGTGAACTTTCTATTTCCCATCCACTCATTAAGATTTCTGTTGCAAAGGGCCAGTGAGGTGCTCTGCTTAACATGTATGGGAAGTCTATTCCAGAGCATGGGCAGTCTCTGGGTTATGAATCTGTCCCTCTAGCATGTTCTGTTGATTGTGGTAAATGATGTTGAGGTCCCTATAGCATGTGGTGCAGAGGGATTGGGAATAATTTTAACATTACTATACCAGTTGCCTGTCTTGGTACTTGAACCATGAACACCTGCCTGTAAAGCCAGGACTCTAACTACTACAGCATCTCAGCTTTAAACAGCCCTTTCAGGTATTGAACCCAGGACCCTGCACATTGAACCCAGGACTCTGCACACCATATAGGTGTGGGTGTGTGTTTGTGTGTGTAGATATACTTGCAAGACTTTGCTATCATGTTAGAAGTTATTGCCTGATAGAAGCCTCTGTATACATTTATGCTTATCACCAAAATTATAATAAGTACATGAAACACTGTGCATTTTATATCTGTATGATGATGAAGTTTTCATTAATGGTAGCCTGTTATCTTGTTTCATGAAGAGAAAAAAATAAAGTATTCTACAGTGGATAAAGAATCCTGAGGTCAACAAAATATATGTAAAAATGATAAAAAACAAGATCAGACTGCAGCAGATAAAATAAAATAACTTTAATCAGGTTAGAACTTTCATGTCATTGACGGCACTATTTCAGACCATTAAAACCATGACACAAATTAAATACATAAAACAATCACATGACATTGACTCTACCAACAAAAACAAGATGATGTTAAAAAGAGAAGATTAATGCCATACAAATCACTTAAACAAGTTACAAACTTTGAAAAAAGGTCTTAAAGGGACCTTGATATTAAAGCCAGGATACCTGTCAGATATATACAGATATGTACAGTATACAGATAGATATATCTACGTGTGTGTGTGTGTGTGTGCGTGCGTGTGTGTGTGTGTGTGTGTGTGTGTGTGTGTGTGTGTGTGTGTGTGTGTGTGTGTGTGTGTGTGTGTGTGTATGTGTGAGTGTGTGTGTATAGATATACTTGCAGGACTCTGCTATCATGTTAGAAGTTATTGCCTAACAGAAGGCTCTGTATATATTTATGCTTCATGCCAAAATTATAATATTAAAATACAAGAAACACTATTCATTTTAGGTCTGCATGATGATAAAGTTTTCACTAATGGTAGCCTATTATCTTGTTTCATTTATAAGTTATTCACTTTTGTTTGTTAAAAAATATTTTCCTGTTTTGTAAAACCAGCTGCATGAAAAATCATCAATAATATGAAATGTCATTTATGTAGATTATAGTGCAGCACATTTCCCTTAAACGGCAGGCATAAAATGGACTATGGATAGAGTACATGATATATCAGCTTTACAGTGAAAGTAGTTAGAGTGTTGAAATTTGGAATGGGCATAAATACTCTTTCTCAAAAACAAAAAAAAATACATAACTAGAAATCCTACTGTACAAATATGCCGAATAGAATTTTTTGCAGGAGGAACAGTACTTTATCAAGCTACCATTATTGGTTTGGCTTCAGCATCTAGAGTGAAACAGATTACAATGAGATAATACAGATGTAAGGCATAACATCATCTGAGGACTTGAACAAGCAATGATTCAGCAGTAATCTGGAAAGATGAAGGTGAATGATTGCATTCCTTCCACCAACCACCTCTTCCAAAGAAAGTGTATCAGAAAAGGAATAAGGAATACTTTGGGGATCCTTGGAAATGGAACCAGGATCTCAAAAAAATTTAGAGCAGCAAACTGCAGATGGAGATTGAATTTTAACCTTGTTACTAATGACTGCTGCTGTGCATGACAACTTTATTTGGTTCAATTGATCACTGACATGCACGGTAAATCCAGAATCTTTCAGCGGTGGAAAACTTACAAAGTCCTCACTATTCTCTGACAAGAATTCTAGCTCCTGGGGGATTATTCTCTTTTTGGAGATGAAAAGAAAGAAAAACACCATCCTCCCATTTAGTAAGTTCAGATGCACCTAATGAAGACAATGCTAGATGGAAATATGGAATAACAAAACAAGAAAGTGGGGCAGCTGTAGAAGAAGTAAAGACAAAAAGCCAGCTGTGGTGGAGCAGCAAAAGATGTTAGCAGAAACAGAGACTGACAATAAGTCCATAAGCAGCAATGGGAATGGTACCAACAAAAGCTAAATTGTAAAAGCAGAAAATGCACAAACACCTGTAATATGAATGTCAGGAAACCAGCAGCTGTGGTTAAGAAGCAAATAAATTAGGTCTGGGTCAATAATTCTAAAAAAAAAATAGTGTGCAAATCTGTTTCATAAAACATCAATATGTGTCTCACATGAATTTCAAACAATTTTAGAACCAGTTTCTACCTAGTCTCAAAACAGATTTTATTTTTATGGACCAAAGTTATCCACACACACCAGTCTGCAAGGAAAAAGGCTTCACATCCTCTAATTTTTATGAACAATTCTGTGGTTACTCTATGGGGAGGTGACCTCATTCAAACAGATGTTGCTGTGTCCAGGTATGTGGTATTACATTATTGGCAGTCACACAATGCAAAAGCTCCAAATTAAATCAGATGGCTGTGATGAAGGCATTGCACACTCCCATAAATGAATCAAGAGATGCATCTAATATTTTTTTTCAGTGAGACTGGAATACTGTGAAAAAATCCATGGCCACTGAAAGTTTGGAGTTTTTGTAATTTGGAATAACCATATTTGCTTGACTGTCACAATGATAATGCAGGAGCTAACCTAAGTGCTGCTAGCAGTAATACACAGTCAGGAAGGGACCATGCTGAGGTCAGTTACTGTGTGTGTAAACACACACACAATGCACTCAGTGTTCATACTGCACACCTATATATATAGTTGTAGAAGTCATTCTTACTCATAGGTGGTAAATCTCATGATGATTTAGGCAGTTTAAGTATGGTTATAATTTGTAAGGCTATCTGTTTTCTGTATAACAGTTTACATTTATTGCTCAGATACTTTTTTCTCTGTCTAATACTCTATAATGTTGCTTATGTCAAGTGGGAGTATGTTGCATGCTGTTATGGCCTATTTTGTGAAGTGACCATTCTCTTACATTAAGACAATCATTCAATGAGGGTTCCTATTTGGAATTATTCTGGGGAACATATGAGAAAGTCCTTAGATATAGTTTCCTTATGAGATGTGGGAGGTAATTAGCTTATAGTTTACTGTATATGTTAGGCAGTTTAATAAAAGTTTAATAAAAGTGTGATTCTCGTTGTCATTGGAAGCCAGTTTGTTTTCCTTAAAGTTGTCTAAAATGGTTCTCTGTGGTGTGAGTAGAAATCATGAGAAATACTTCTGTTTTAGTTGTTTAAAGTGTTTTGCTGTTTGGTGGAGAGTCTGTGCCATGATTGTTAAGCTGTATTCAAATTTGTGCAGGAGAGTTCCAATGCCAGTTACCCATCTGACTGCAAAATGTGAAATTAACCCTTAACCCCAGAAAAAATAATACTGTAACTCAGCCTACAATAAAACATTTACTATCACCTCAGCAAACAACACTATAATAGAGGTTGTCCAAGAAACCAAACTACTAAGTGTAATTACAGATGGCAAACTCAGATTCAAACAACATATTCAGTCAGTCAACAATACATATCAAACTTTTCTATAGAGCAAAGCCTTTCCTAAAGGATGCTACTAGAACAACTCTTTCAACATCCTGCCTAGTACCATTTCTGCTCTATGCCTCCTCTATGTTCACAAAACTGCACACTTTAGAACTAAAGAAACTAGACCAATGTTATAGTGATGTGACCATGTTTGCCGCTAATATGCCATATAGAACTCACATTGTGTAGCCCTAAAGTAACTAAATTGGATGGAACTAGCCAACCACCTAATATATACACATTTATAAGTAGCCCACGACATTATCCATCATTCCAGCATATGTCCACCACAGCAGACTATTCTAAGTTGGTGAATGCTTATACTCAAATTATCCTTTTTATGATATAAACCCCCACCAGACCGAGGCTACTCAACAATACATACCATTTCAAAAAACAACTGCAGTTCTGTTTGAATGAATCGTCCCTCTGCCACTGTTCTCTTGCCCCCAGCATACACACACTCACCTCTCTACCAATCCTATATACTTCCCATATCTGCTAGTATATCTATCTACTACCTAAAAACACAGTCCTCTTTCATCAGCCAAATTTTTTTCCTCCCCTCCTCAAAGTTTACTTCTTTTTCCTATTTTTCCATTTCTAAGAACATTGCTCTGTAAAATATCTTTTTTACTCACTCTAGCTCTCTACTTTTTCTTAGCAAACAAACCTCTATATACTCTTTCTGTAAATCATAAAACCTCAGTTTACCCTAACTCCTTCATACGTTTTCTTACTGCATACTGTATCCATCCCAATATTCTCTTTCCCAAAAATCCCAAGTAACTTCAGTCAAACAACAACCTACTCCCAGCTCTTCACATTGTAGTTCTTTCTTAATTCTTTATCTCATTCTGTTAATAGATTCTTCATAACTCCTCTACATACTGTACTAACTCTTAACATATTTCGTATTACCTGTATCCACCCATAACTAATCCTGCACCACAATTTTTCATCAGATCTAGTCGGATATTGAAAAACTCTTCCTAGCTCGCTGCCATTGCTCATTATAACTTCTTTGGATATTATGTATTATGGCTGAATGTAATGTAAAAAATCATAATCTGTAGATTGCTCGTATCACTGTAATCTTTATTTTATTCCTTGAATCTCTGTACATTCTGTGCATGTATGTATGTATGTATTTATGCTGTAGATACTTTTTGTTTTTTATGCTTTTATTCCACGGAGCTTTTTGCCTTGGGCTACCACTGAAAAGGAGTTTTTATGGCCAGTTAGGCTTTCCCCATAACCAAATGCAAATAAACAAATAAATATGTATTAGCTAGGGCACGTGAACTTTTGGAAATATTTAATTTTTTGCATACTGTTGGTGTTGTACTACCTGTATGAACTTTGTGTGCAGTAAGAATGCTGACTGCTAGTAACAAAAGAATGAGACTTTGCATTTGTGTTACTTGGGTAAGAGAGGTGTTGTATAAGTCTGCTATAGTTAACATACATATGCGGGATATCATTTAAGTTCCAAGTATCATTACTGCAATTTATGTTTGATGACTGGGATTCAAAAAGGATCCCACAGTAAGCGTAAACTGATGAAGCAAAATGGCAAATTTTTGAGATCATGAAAAGCAGCTTTTCAAAGACAAATCAGCCACAATGAGTAAAGACTTCTTATTGGCTAATGCACACAATGCTGACTTACTTGTTGTTACCACTAATGCTAATCAGCATGTTGCTCTTATAAACACCACTGGCGGTCCATCACTCGCAGATACATACACACGTGCACACACACACACACACACACACACACACACACACACACACACACACACACACACACACACACACACACATATATATATATGGACACATCCCTTACCACTCAACTGATTTTGCAGAATGTCCATGATTTTCCCTCTTATATTTGCCATGTTTCTTGTCATAGACATATATAGTCAGTCAATAATGCTGGATATTAAAGTTTCGCACCAGGATTTGGTTGCCACAGTGGCCAAGGTCTTCTTCTCTAAAGCACACAGTAGAGGTTACAATCAGGACCTTGGTCCAATCCTTATGTGGAGTTTCATGTTCTTCCTGTGTCTCTGTAAGTATCCTCCACTTCTCTAAAGCATGCTGGATGTTTCCAACTTAAACTCACACAAACCTGAATGGAGTCATGGGCAGCAGTATAGTCTCTAGGTAGTGCCTCTTGTGAGAATAGTTGTGTAGACCAACCACATTAGGCATCAACTATGGTGTGCAGTATATTATATACAGGAGGGGAACACAGACTGTACATTACATGCCATATTAGGAAAAAGTATAACAAATTGTGTCTATGTGATTTTGGGCATGTTGACAAATGTCACCAAAAATTGTACATGAGTGTTTGTCAATGATAAGTAGGTTGTAGACCTGACCTATGCCAGGGACCTATGGTAATGGTAGGAAGGAGCTATGTGCTTCTATTTGGTTGCCATAAAGACCAACAGCCCTGAGTCAGTAAGCTGCCCAGAGTTTAATTGCCTAGCCTGGTTTATCTGGGAGAGCTCTGTTAAGAAAAAGGTGGACATAAAACCAAACAACCTGGCATTCATGAACTGCTACACCTAATATAGGGAGACTGAATGGATACACCTTTTTTATTTATTCTATTTTGACATTTGTTAACCAGGTATGTCCAGCTGAACCTAAGGCCACTTTCAGCGGATGCCCAGGGAGAAAAGCTCAAAATACAGAAAAGTTATATCAGCAGATATGCAAACATTAAATACAGTTATAACAGCGGATACAACAAGCATTAAATATTTAGTACATTAAGCTTAAAATCCATGGCTAGCCAATTACAGGGGTAGGCACTGTAAAGAATCAGCTTAGCTTCATAACACAGAATTGAGTAAATCAGCAATCAGTTATATACCATGTAAAACTGAAGATATAGAGTATAACCTATCAGAAGGTCGAGTATTAATATGTAAGAAGAGAAAGGTAGTACAAGAAAGGAGAGTAGAAGAGGGTGGTTTATAAAACAGGGAATTATAAACTTGATAAGGTAGGGTGAAAATCAGATAAGGAGTCAGACTGGCATTTGGCAGGTACAGATCTAGAGTTTAGCAATGTTTCTTTTAAAGCTTTTTTGAAGTTGTGGGTATTGGTTTAGACTCTGCTGCTCAGTGGAGATTTGTTCCAAGCTGTAGCAACTGAGTAGATGTATAAGTGATGGCCAAATTGCTCTTTTGGGTCTATAGATTTCTAACAGGATCTGGTCTGAGCTGTGAAGAAAGTGATTGGGAGTATACACGATGAGGAGGGAGGAGATGGCAGGGCAGGAGGTAGGTTTGTTAAGGATGGTGTGAATAATGAGCAGCTGAGTTAGTAGGAGCTGGTGGGGAATACCAAACAGTTTAGAGATTTGAGATAGAGGCAGTGGTGAGAGTTGTAGTGTTGGTTTATGATGAACCTATTGATTTGCTTGTAGGTGAGTTCAAGATTAGTCTTTAGAGAGGATTGTTAAGTTGGTTAATATTGGAGGGGCGTAAAGAAGACTGGGAAGAAGGTAGGTGTAGGTTAGAGAGAGTCTAGAGTCTTTGGTGAGGTATCTTTTGTTACAATAGAGCAAGCCAAGTTTTGGTGTGCCTTCTTTATGCAGTTTTGGACTGGCAGGTTGAATGTGAGTTGGTCATCAGTGATAGCCCCCAGGAGCTTAGTATGAGTATCCACATTAATGACAGTATTGTCAGCTTGAAACTGAATAACAGGATGGTAAGGAGAAGACTGGACACTCTGTGCATCCAGGAAACTGTGTAAGGTCAGTGCAGTAAAGCCACTTGGCATGAGATCCAGAGACTACTCAAGGGGAGGACAGACTAAAAATGGTGTGGGAATTGCTGTGAGGGAGAGTCTTCTGAAGACAGTGAGGGATGTCATCAGAATTAGAAAAAACTCATTGCAATTAGACTCCTTTGAAAGGATAGGGTACCATTTATAATATCAGCCTATACTTCACAGCAGGGTTGTGACAGCAATGAAAAGAGTGCATTCAGGCAGCAGTTGCAGGGCCTACTAAATAAAGCAGGACAACATGCGCTGGAGTTGATAATGGGTGATCTGAATGCACATATTAGGGCAAGCACAAGGTGCGAGAACTGGCATAGAATTGTCTAAAGTCTGTATATTCAGCTTCTGTATAAAAGCATCTGTATATTCAGAAAATTATAATGGCATACCTACATTTCATTCTAGCATATGCAATCATGAGTCTGTACATCAGATATTGAATGTTATGGTTAACTTGATTAGGAGTGTTGAGTTCTACGAGACAGTGGTGCACTCTTGCTATTTCATTTTTTTATTTTTCTCCATGGTATTGCAACTATGGAGTTGGTGCATATAAATTAGGGGTGTGTGGGGCCAAGCCTCCACAAAATTTAGGGTACACAGAGGCTGGCCTCCTTAAAAAAAAAAAAAAAAAAAAAAAACATTGTGTGTTTTATTTTCAGAAATGAGTTGTAAGAAATGTGCAACTTGTGTTCTTGTGCCTTGATCAACAGTAGGTAAAAATATTAAAATATATTCTAAGTAATGTACAATAAATAAAGTAAACTGACAATATTTTAAATAGCAAATATGAGAACTAACAGAATTTATGGAGAATAAGTGCTTTGGGCTTAAAAGGCTAAATTCCATGCAAATATCAAGATTTCCCAATGCTCAATAGAAATTTTGGATTTTCCAATATTTTTCTGGGGAAATGAAAAATCAGTTCCCCTGTATATAATTATACTGAACTTGAAATGTATTTGATTCCTGCATTGAATTACTATGCAACATTAAAATGAAGACATTCAGGCATCAACATACAAGACACACACACACATATATATATATATATATATATATATATATATATATATATATAGAGAGAGAGAGAGAGAGAGAGTTCAAAAAAGCTGTAGTCGTATGTAAGTTTAAAACAGTTAAACTAACTAAAACATATTTGAAATGTTGGTATATCTTTCTAAAATCTAATACCTCAGGGACTTTCTGAAAGAATACAATTTAATTCATTTGAAAACAGGAAGGTAATGGATTTCACAAGACTGGTGCTTAATAAGCACAACAATTGTGGTCACATGTTTCCATGTAAGTCTGAGGCATTAATAGGAGCTATTCATCAGCAGACCTGGATAATGAATCAATGCATAACAAACCAATATTTCCTTTAGTTAGATAGAACCCTTACTGTGATGACTTGTATATACAAGTATCACATTCTTAACAACAGACCAAGCCACAACAGGTAGTCAGGGTAGATCTTGCATATAGGAGTGATATGTTCACAGTGGAAAAGTCCAGTTAATCCCTTGGCAGGAGAATTCTGCAGTGGCTGCAGGATGTGATAGAGTAAATCAGAAAACAAGTACTCTATGAATAATAAAACAGACACTGCATCATACATTCACCATACTACTACTACATAATGAAAGCAAATGTTGGCCTTTTTGGGCATGTCTTCCTAGCTTAGCTGCATTATAGATTCAGCAACACCTTGTTAGTATACCTCCCTTGCAGTCTCAGCGTATCAACTCAGTCCATACACCCTAGTACCTATATACGCCACCTCCAAGGTAGCACTAAGTTGGAAAAAAGGGTATAAGTGTTCATGCCTTTTTCCTTGAGCTGGTGCAGCATTGGACGGTGTATATTTTTTGATCAGGTGAGGGACTAAAGTCCCCACATCAATTTGCAAAGTAACAAATAAGTACAACCACTTTGCAAAAACATTGCTGAATGCCCATGAGTTTTTCCTTTTTAAGTCTGTACTGGTGCATTCAGGCAAATAAAGCCAAAACCCACTAGCTGTAGATATGACATGTTTCACCCTTTTTTCTAAGGTTGTCAGCACCAGTAAAGACTTTAAAAAAAGTGGAACTTCACTGAGATTCAGAAGTCATGTTGCTGAAATACTGGTGTGTCAATAACTGGTCATTAGCATATATCCTATAGGCCTTCATAATAGGAGGCTTAAGGTACCCTACAGTGGCAACTAGCTTTGCTGGGTCTTTCTTGTAGTTTTTACTAAATGCTTTGTCTGTGTGACATTTTTTATACTTTGTTTTGGATAGTACGAGCATATGAGATAAGACTTAGGAGAGATTCTAAAGTTAAACTTACATGGGGGGTGGGGGCAAATAAATCAAGAGCAACAGAGTTTAAAAACACAGCAAAGACACAGTAGGCAAGGTGGAAAAACAGTCCCAAATAGTCACAGAACAGCTTTAACTATCAGCTTACATGGATTAAACATTGTCCTTTTCTGCTACTTCTCAACTCCTTCCGTAGTTCAGAAGTTAAAGAATGCAAAGCAAATGCTTGTTAAATGGCTCAAACCAAAAAATTATTTTTAAAACTACATTAAAAATGCAAAGAAAAGTGACAACTGTAAAGTGAAACAAATTGCAATAAAATTCAAACAAAACCAAGAAATCTTGGCAGCTCAGCTAATGAAACCTTGTCTTGTAATGCTTACCTTAAAGGAGTACCACACCCACAGACTCAAAAAACATGTTTAAAACATCATGGCATGATGTTTCCTACACTTTAACAGCACTTTGGGATTATTTACAGGATTTTAAATATTTTTATATGTAATTCCAGACTCTGACCACCTGGAGGCTGGCATATTGACGTGGTTAGGATAAATCAGGTTGCCATCCAGTATCCCAGAAATCATTGTTTGGCTCAAAAATGACCTACACGTCAACCACCTAATCAAAACCATTAACAAAAATCTAGGCCCACTGTACAGATTAAAGAACTTTCTAACTCCCCCAGCCAAGGTAGCCATTGCCCGCTCCCACATTCTCTCTTCTCTTCTGTATGCGTCACCTCTCCTTCTAAATAACAACAAGTCCAATCTAAATAAACTTACCACCTGTTATAATCACATTGCCAGATTTGCCACCGGCCTCCCTTCCAGGACACATCACTGCATTAACCTAACTCAGCTTGGATGGCTCGAACTTCCTAGTCTTGTGCTATATAACCAACTGATCATGGCCCACAAAATCATTTACACCCCTGATAACACTCCCTCACTCAAACCCCTAATTACCCTGTATAACAATCCAAGACCACTTTGTTCCTCCAACAAGGTGCTCATCCAGACTTATAAAACCAACAACCAAGCCGGAGACTCTCTCATGTCAAATTCCCTAGGTAGGGCCTGGAACTTATTACCCCCTGAGATAACCTCAATTTCTTCCCTGCAACACTTCAAAACCAAGCTCAAACTATACCTGGGCTCCAAATGGTCTTGCTACTGTACTAAGCCTGGCTAATTCTTACACTAATACATAATCTGATACTCACATCCTTTCATCTAACTAATAATCTCTTAGGATAGTATACATATAGTTCCTATAACTATATAATTAATGTCTTTTGCTGACTTCTTGTTGAAAATGATATCCTGTTGCAATCTGTATTTCTTACATTTTCAGGCAACCCAAACGTTTGTACTTTTCTGCCTTCTATGTTTTATATGTACTACTCTTGGAGCTTTTCTCCCCGGGCCTCCGCTGAAAATGGACATATCCAGTCGGACTATCCCGGTTAACAAATGTAAAATAAATAAAATAAATAAATAAAAAATGTTACATCATGCAGGCCTCCGTTTGCCTAAAGTTCCTGTCATTTCATAGATGTTGCATGCGTACAAAGCACTGAGTAAAATAGAACATTTTAAGTAACATTCCCTGCTGCTGGATGACTACTTAAGAAACAGTGCAAATGCCACAGAACACTCTCAAAGTGCTGTTTACTGCTGCCTTTTTTTCTAATTTAGTTTAAATGGAACTAATTTGTGAGACAATGAATTCCAGTCCATTTACTTCTCCCCTCCCCCATAACACTTAGCTTCCCTAGCTGTCAAAGTCCTGAGGGTAATTTGACCTGGTAATTCCATTGTTTGGCAGAGCTCAGCAGGGTGCTTGACTCACGTAATTTAATCTTTGCTCTAGCATTTCCTTTGTTAGAGGGGACATTTTTTTGCTGCACTATAGCCATGGCCTTACTTGACTGCAATCACATCCAGTAAGGTCTTGCACCAAGGAGCTAAAGAATTAAACATTTATACTATTAACCAGTTTAGATCTTTATTAATTTAAGTGTTAAGGTATCACTTCATGCTTCCACCTTGTTAAAAATTGAGATTTACATGTGCAAAGTGTGTTGGTATGCAATGATTGCCTTCAAATATTTTTACTCCACTGGTTGGTTTGCAAAAAAACCCTTTTGCAGTGTCCCTGGATTTGTCTTTGTACATACAAACCACATTGCTATATTTTCCCCTTCCTTTTCTTGTGTCCAGAAGTCGCTTATAACAAAGTCAATGTTTTATTGATTTTTTTTTTAAATAAAGGACATCAAAGTTAACTTACCTTGAATCAGATAATGGATGCCACTGCAAAGAATCACTGTTGAAATATTTGTGCATGGACAAAATCCCTTACTAAATCTATTTGCCAGCCTCCAGTTCAATTGGTGCTATGGCTTTAATATACTGGTGTGTTTGCTCATGCCTTCCAAATATCTCCACCATTGCATACCAGTTTTGCAGTGTAGTAACCACCCGACATGCCCACACACCTTTAGCCATCAATATGCAGCTACTCCTGTTCATGTGAGTATGTGAATTCATTTTCAGACTTAAGGTGTGGAAGCTGCACTGAATAATTCTAGGTGCTTGTTCAGGTTTCACATGGTGCTTGCTTAGAGCTACTCTCATGTTAAGCCACTATGAATATGTTGCACTGCTACATCTGATATCGGGGTAATGTTTTAATCTTTCTATTCTCGCACTGCACACTAGCAGTATCTGGTGCAAATACAACAGAGAAGTATGCAAGTGATACACCATCTAAGCATCATTTGCCATGCAGAATGTACAAGTATGCATACCAAATTTCTGTGTTTCCAAACATCGGTGTTACTACACTACTACTGAATAAAATGAACAGCACTCAGGCTGGGGGAAGGACAAGGGAGCCATGACATCACAGAATGGGTGGGTCTTATTATTTTAGTTAGAATCAGATGACAGCTGTGGTGATGTCACTTTGGGGGAGGGAACTGATTAAAAAAAAAAAGTACCTGCACTGCCTGGCCTCGATGATGTCAGCAATTGGGCGACTCCAGCAAGCTTTATTCAAACGTGAGAAAATCATTTTGTAAGTGAAACCATCACAGTATGAAAAGGTAGGCTTCTGTTACAGAAGAAAGGGGAATTATAAAAATTGTAAATGCTTTATTGTTGTTGCTTTACAGAGGACAATTTAAATAGGGAGGAAAAGGGCCATGAAGTTGAGGAATACATTAGAGAAACCTGTTGTACAGAGGTACAAATAAATAAATAAAGTTAGTGTCAAATAGGTTTCTAATGTACATTTAATGTTGTGTACAAGTCCTAACTATATAAATGTCTGAGTCTCCTTTTCAAGGCTGTTGGAAAGAGTTTTCTCTGCAGGACAGACTGCTGAATCCTTAGAAAGTGATTCATTTTTATTTACCTTTCCAAGTCATTTAAGTATCTGACATTTAGTCATCACTAGTGACTAATCTAACTACCTGATCACCTGGTTCTCATGAATCAACAGGGGTATTACACTCGGTCATCTTTTTTTCTAGGATTTATCCTGACAAAGCGTTCAATGTAAAGAACAGGCAAGTTACAAATACTGTTTGTACTGACCTAGCAATGGGCTTTGATTCAATGGATCATTATGTAATTGAACATTACATAATGGATCATTATGTAATGTTCAATTGTTGATAAGTTTGGGCCTTTATACCTTCCATATCAAATAATTCTTAAAATACCTGTTTATGAACCATGTTTAGCATTTTGGACTTAATAATGCTTTACCCTCTACCCTTGCCTGTCTTCGTCTGTCATTTGTTACTAAAACACTTTCTATATACTGTTGCAGTGTACTATTGCTGCTTTTTTTGTCTCTACTGCATTTTCAATGATGAGGCTTAAGCAGTTATACACTCAGTAATTAAGGTATGATTTACTGGAATTAGCAAGCCATTTCAGGCTGGATAAGACTGCTGTAAGGAGAAATTGGACAGTTCCATAATTATATTCATTTTGGCTTCATATCAAAATATCTGCTCTCTTTTTTTCCTTTATTTTGTCAGGCGTATCCTGTTTCATGCAATACATAACATGCTTAAACATACACATTCATTCACACAGATACAAATTGTGGAGCTAAGAAACACAGACAAAATAATGCTGCAAGCAGCGTCTCATGTACTACAATTCAAAAGAGAAAAACAACATTAAACTCGTAATGCCTTAGACATTGGAAAACAAATTAGTTTTGTATCCTGCTGCATGATATATGTTACATCATAATTCTATGCCATATTTTCCTGATATTTTGTTACAGTCTAACACAAAAAGGAAATCAGAATATAATATTGACAAAAAAAGACTTATTCCATTTAATGACATCGCCCCAACCTTGCCACTGAAGCCAGAAGTCATTCTGTCAAGAAAACAAAATAAATGCAAATAAAAATGAAAGAGTATAATCAAATTATTTGAAATCATTAGTTTTCAAAAATATTTATACAGCTAATGCAATTTAGATGCAATATAGCTTAGAACAGCATCTGTAAAGGAAAACATCCCTTGCAGAGGGAAAACATTTCTAGGAATCAACTTCAGAGATGCAAACATGTTTATTTATAAGTTAGAACCATCTGACATACATATAATTAATAAATATTCGAGAACAAGATAAAAATGAGAAACTGAGGTCATAATGTTACCTTTAAAAGCAGAAAAGCAGGCAAAAATATCAGTTTTGTTAGGGTCTATTTTAAATCAGTGAACGCTTAAAAAGCGAACGCTGATTTATCGACCCCATGTAAGAGAAAGCTTACAGTCCCGAACACTTAGAACAGCGATGTTTTTCCCAGGGAAAAAAAATCGCTGTTCTAAAAAAAAAATGTTAAAACATTACATAAAGTGGGGGGCTTACTTAAATATACCAACTCCGAGATCACACTACAGTGATAAAAACGGCAAAATAATGAAGGCGGCCAAGCGATTTCTTTCCCAGGGAAATAATTTGCTTATATGCTGTTTCGGTATTTTGAGTTTCGTGCTTTCAAGTTCAATCAAGACGCATTCAAAAGAATGCGTCTTCGATCATATAATAGAGAACCGTTTTGTTACTTGAATATCTCTGACATATTACTAGTCAGAAGACTATAGAAAAGGAAGCCAAATAAAAAGAAACAGCACAATATTATTTTGAAGACGTTACTGAGAATGGTTCTATTTTCAAATAAATTGATGAAGAATAGAGAAGGATAATAATATGTATTGAAGAGATTGATTACTAGGTATTAAAATTACTCAATGTAATCAGTACTCTTTAAGAAAAGGCACTTCCAAGTAATAGGGAAGGGATATAGGGATGAGATGCACTTAGTACTGGAGAAAGAATCAGCGATTAGTAAGAGAAAAGTTTAGACAGTCCTGCAGCATAACAATGCTTTACTGTGTAAACCAGGAGATATTTGAAACACATGGAAAATGACAGCATTCATAATTGAAGACAAACTATACAACTGAATCTCAGAGAAATTGTTGTATCAAGTATTGTAGGAAAATAATGGGCCATATTCAATAAAGCAAAATGTCCATGTCAGAGTAGTGCAGCAGCTTTTGCATGGAATATGGTCGCCGAGCAATTCAGTAAACAAAGCTGGGGGTGTGCACAAGCCAGCCAACACTATTCTGACATGGACACCACTGAATAATGCTAACTACCTGATTTACTGGTGAAATTCATGCAAATTAGGTGAATTAGCAATTCAGTAAGCAGGCAGGCATCCATGTCAGAGCAGTGTCCATTGCAGAAATGTATTCGGTTACTAACCGTGTACATTTCTGCAAAAATCAAAACAGGGGCATGACAGCTCAAAGTAAAGCATGTACTATGACTATTAGGCATGCCAATGGCCAAAAATATGGCCATTGGCATGGAAAACAGTTTTATAATTATAAAAATAAAAGTTTTTTTGGCCAATTTCGGCCGTTTAACCATAGAGCAGTGGCGCCCAAATGAGATTATGCAGAAAATTAAAAAAAATGTAAAAAGACAATTTTAAGTGAAATCTCCATTTTGCTATTATAGTGGGTAGTATGCAGAATCAAAACAATAACAGGTAACACTGGCTGCTAAGGGG
Source organism: Protopterus annectens (assembly GCF_019279795.1). NCBI lineage: Eukaryota > Metazoa > Chordata > Ceratodontiformes > Protopteridae > Protopterus > Protopterus annectens. The sequence goes on along the minus strand of NC_056729.1, from coordinate 277,141,176 downwards.
AAAGGCTCTGGTGAAGTGGTGTAACAAGGGACTAAGGAAGTGGGGTATGCAAATGAGCTAAATTTATTGAACAGCAAAATGGGAGACCATGTCCACCTGCACTTAACCGTGTAAGAGCTATAATGCTGCAGTGTAAGCAGGAGAAGAAGCTGACATGAAAAGGGTGTGTTTCATGCTTGGTGTAAGCACATTGGAGCTCTGCGGCCTCTATTTGCACTCATCTAAGCACAGCTAAGCAAAGAGGGTGTGTCTCAGCTAGTTCATGAATATAGGCCCTAGGGCTGATAGCCTAGTACCAACCTATGAACCTATGAACCTATTAAGGCACCACCCTGTGAAGAGGGTAGAGTCTATGTCAACCGCAAGGGATATCACTCCATCAACTGCCAGGTCGTGTGCAATGCCCAAGTCATTATCATGAATTGTGTGCTGGCAACCCTGGTAGTTATCAAAACTCCCATATCTGGCATGCCTCACAGCTGTACCAGGCATTTGCCAGGGGGATATCCCGTATGGCTATCTGGTGTGGTGGAGGATGCTGGCTAAGCACTGGAGCCATTGATGATGACACCCATCAGAAATGCACACACACACACACACACACACACACACACACACACACACACACACACACACACACACACACACACACACACACACACACTCTCTGAATAATGCCACAATGAGGCAAACCCACAAACCAGGAACATTATAGAGTGTGTGTTTGGGATGCTCAAGTCATGGTTCTGCTACCTTGACATATCTGGTGAAGCCCTGCAGTACTCTCCAGCTACATGGTACACATGTTCATAGTATGTGCCATTCTACACAGTGTGATCCTGCAGAAACAGCTGCATCAGGAACATCACAGGGAAGGGCCACACAGCCCCCCACCATTGCCAAGGCCCCTACAGGCACAGGGGGACTTGGAAGAGGAACCCCCTGAGCAGTGGTGGCTGGTGACTTCAAATCAATGGGGGGAGGGGGGGCTGCATGAGACAGCTGAATGGGTGGGGTCAATGGGAAGGGGTGCGGCCAACTAGAGGGGGGGGTTTGCTCAAAACCATAAAAACTGTAACATTAATTAAATACGCTGCCCTGGGTGCTAAACCATCATTATGAGAGTCCAATCGAGACAAAATGAAGTGTAGAAAAAAAAAATATTTCAATGCATTTGCTGCATGACAGCTTACTTAATATCTAGATGGAAACAAAAAGGTTGTGAGGCATGATAAAATAAATTACTTTTTAAATACATTACTGGAATGCCAGTCAAAATCAAGTATAAGAAAAACAAGCAGCACTCAACTCAAACCACTTCTCCTTGCACTGCAGTTCTAATTATAATTTATATTCAGCTTTATTAAAGTACCAAGTAACATGCTGAAAGTAGCAATCTCTGTGATACCCCCACTTGTAAAAATGTTTATAATCCAAAAAAGACCTGCTGCCTGACAACAACTATCTATTTGTTTCATGGGTAGAACATGATCAAAGTAAAAAATGAAAAGCAAACAAGAAACAAGCTCAAGATACATTGCTTAAAGGACTACTGCACATGTTATGGACCACACATGATAAGATTGGCATTCTGTTTAGTTTACAGGTAAAGCCTGCAAAACTAACTGCAAGTCTCCAACAAATGTAACAATCTTCTTAAAATAATGTAATCCTGTCCTTTATTACAAATACTGTCATATGCATTTCAATACCCAAGGCTTATATGTTATCTAGTTATGTAAGCATCCTCTGCATGGCAACAACAGAAAGGCTTTCAATGTTGGCAGTTCTTTAATAGTATGCTTATTAAAACTTACTTGCATCTTACAATCTCAGACAAGCTTACCTGATGGTCATTAAAGCATTGCTATTTAAACACAGAGCAACAGGCACTTTCTGAATAATAAGCATAAATCAACAGTAAAAAAAATATGACAGAAACCAGAACATTCTGCAAAATCAAGGACAGATGAAAAGCCACTGTAGTATTTATGTCTACTTTGGATGGGGGGATACTCTGCACATTTACACTGCATAACTGCTCCTTGCCTTGCTTGGACACATTCAGAGTCACTACAATGGGGAGTAGAGTGCAACAAGTATGTCACAATTTGAAATGTCTCTGGATGACTGTGATGGCCCTGACACATTTGTCATACCTCTCAAGGTCAGAGCAAGAAATCTGGATAAAGCCATACACAGAAGTGGGACAAAGGCCCAAAAATAAGGACAATTTTTAAATATTGCTTTTATAAACTTAGAAAGATAACAGAATAGTAGGTTTTGCATTAGTATGGATTTTCTAAAGGGTATGACACCTGTAACTAAAATGTCTGTCATTATTTATTTAAATTTATTAATTATAAATTACTAATTTGCCAAAAAAACACAATTTTATGAAAAACAGACCAAAAATGTGATGCAAACATATAAAATAGCCATACAATACAGCTAGGAACCTGTCAAAGAAGGGACACTTATTTTTAATATTAGTACTACTAACTTGAGCAGCTGACAAAATAAAAAAATCTACATGCATTTCTGAAATAAAAGTAATCTATAACTCTGATTATTACAGTTACTTATTAATTGTAAACCCTCCACGTTTTCTTCCAAAATTGCTATTTTGCGGAGGGATTATTAGGGGAAGAGCAACATTTTGGGCCAAAATCAGGGACAGTTGAGAGGTTTGGATATGCCTAATTCTATAAAGCAATTTATTTGCATGTACCTCTCAACCTGTTAATGCAGGAAATCCGGACAAGGCCAAATACATTGGGGGAACATATAAACAGTACTAAAATTGCTCTTGTATAAACTGAGACAGTTGATAGAATAACAGGTCTTGCTTTAGCATGCATTTTTATGAAGGTTATGAAGTCTTAAACTCAGTGTATATCATTATTTAGTGACTTAATTCCTAAATGATTTGCCAGAAAACCACACATTTTATGAGGAACAAACCAAAACTAAGAAGCAAAAATCTATTCATTCTGCAAAAATCTGGACAGTTGAGAGGTATAGTTCAGCTGGGACTGTCTTTGAGTTTGCTGCCCTTCCCCCCTCACAAAATCAAGGTAGAATGGAGCCTCTCCCCTGCAGCCATTCCAATGAACCATTACTTGGCTATTTCACCCCATTTACCATAAACACTAATCTGCATACTGCTTTACATCTGCAATGATTTGGACTTCATTTAAACGTTTTATTTTGCATTTTACAGCACAAACACTAATAGATATATGCTAAACAAAGCAATGCAGTCTCACAATGAAAACAGAATTAGCATTAAAAATTCTCTGCCCTTGACACTCACATTCATTGAAACAGCATTGAAACCCACATTCAACAAAAATACATTTTGCCAGTGGCAGATAAAGATTAACTTTGGGCTGTTTTCAAATCACAGGCCCCTTGCACACAAAACATACACATGTGCTTTGATACACCTTCCTGATTGTATTAAATTATATTCCTTGTAAAATACAGTACAGTTTTAGAGGGTGTTTTAAATTTATTGTTTTGAACATTTTTCTATTAAACAATGAAACAAAATGCATGCACCAGTAATGACAAAACTGCCAAATTCAGAACATTTCCATCATAAAAGTCTACCCAAACGTCTACAGTCCACCAGTATCAGTAAATATGCACAATCTCTGCAGAAGTAAAAGTCATCTAAATAATTCCGTACTAAAGAGATCTGTAACTAATAAAGAGGTTACTGCTAGCCAACAACTTTATATTTTATTGTTTCATCTACAAATAAAGTGCCTGTTGCCCTTGAGGAATAAGTCACGTATGTTACACTAAAATATTGATAAGCAAGTAATATTGCAATAGGGAATGGATGGCAAACTGATAACAGGTTCATAGTTACTATGTATCTTCACCAAAAAGGACTGCAGCATCCAGCCCTTTGCAACACAGTACAGTATCATCAATGCATCTACCTTCTGTGGGAGTAGAACCCACAGCCTACTGCATCAAAAGCAAGTACACTACCCGTTGTGCTATTAACAATGCAAGCTGACTTAGCATAAGCAGCACTAAACTTTGCTCCCCTGCAGCTTTCACCTCCTTGTAAAATCTACTCAACACACACAGCTGTATCTCTGAACATTGCAACTCAAGAAATATGGAAAAAGCCAACATTTATTGGGGGGGTCAAAAGCCCAAAAAATAAGGACACATTTTAAACATTGCTTGTATAATATTGGAAAGTTGCTAGAATAAAATGATGTATTACATCCATGCATTTCATTGCCAAGTCATGAACCCAGGACCCTGTGTAAAACAGTCAGAGCAACATACCACTATGCCAAATTAGCTGTTTTGGGAAAGAGAGGAAGACTGAAACTTAAATGGCTATTTAGTGAATTCAGTTCTCACCACAGCTGTTAACCTCTTGGCATAAAACACCTGAACAAAGCCAATAATGGGGGAACACAGCCTCCAAAAATATTCAGTGAATTCAGTTCTCACCATAGCTCTCAACCTCTTAGCAAAAAGCACCTGGACAAAGCCAGTAATGGGGAAATACAGCCCCCAAACATATTCAGTGAGTTCAGTTCTCACCATAGCTCTCAACCTCTTAACAAAAAGCACCTGGACAAAGCCAGTAATGTGGGAATAATGCCCCCAAACATATTCAGTGAATTCAGTTCTTACCATAGCTCTCAACCTTAGCACAAAAAACCTGGACAAAGCCAATAATGGGGGAATATAGTCCCAAAAATAGGGACAACTTTCAAATATCTATCTTATAAACTTAGAAAATTGCTAGAATAAAAGGTTTTGTGTTACCATGTACTTTCTGAAGAATATGAGGTCTGAAATTCAAATGCTTGCCATTTTTATTTATTTAACATTTGTTAACCAGGCAGTCTGACTTGGAACAAAAGCCAATTTTCAGCAGAGGCTCAGGGAGAAACACTCCAGACACATGTCTTTGTAAGATGAGAGGACACAAGAGCACCCAGAGGAAACCTACACAAACACAGAGAGAACATGCAGACTCCACACAGAAGGCACCCCAGCCAAGAATCAAACCAGAGAACCTGCAGCTGTCAGGCAACAATGCTACCACTCCACTACTGACTGTGTAAATACACAAAAATACAGAAACCACAGATTTTATGAGGAACAGAACAGAACAACTATGAGAGAAAAATCTGCAAATTATTTTATGAATGGTGGTGGGTAGGGAATTCAGGTTCTTGCCACCTGGGCCCATGGTATAGGGTTCAAGCCTGAGTATTCCCTACCCACCACCTGGGGGATTTTACATACACACACACACACACACACACACACACACACACACACACACACACACACACACACACACACACACACACACCTTCAGTAAGGTCTGTTACAACAAGAGCAAGTCCATCCAGTAGAAAAGCCAGAGGCAACATATAGTACTGACACTGTAGGGACCCAGGGACTAATACCTCTCTCTGACTTGCACACACAGTAAAATGGATGCCACACACATCACACTACCTGTATCTTACCATGTATAGACTGTGTGTTGTGTGCATCCAACAGAGGCAGTCCTCAAGCACCATCCTCACAACAATTGCAAGTACAAGGTAAGTCAGTCTTCTTAACCATAAATGAATGGAGTAATATGTTCTGGTAGCATAGCTATGGTATTGCTGCATGCACGCAAGGGAATGGGGTAGCCTACCGGGATAGCAGCAGACAACTGACAGCTATGTGGGACAACAGGAAATGTCTGCCCAATATTGGCTTCCCCAGAGAATGCAGTACTCCTGTAGGTGACAAAGCTCACTACAGTGTATGTGGGGGGAATAAACTGTGGGTGTCATAGGTCACATGCATGGATGTCAATGTGGGGGGTCTCAGACTCACCCAGCAAGTTAGCCATAGAAAACCATAAAGAAATGTCTGGCAAAGGCCCACAAATGGGAACAATGATGAAATATGCCCATACAGACCTACAGAGTGATATACCAGCAGGTTTTGCAGTGGCAGTAAGGCTTTTGAAAGGAGAGAGGTCCTAACATTGCATTTACCTGCCAACTATTTGCAAAACAAGAAAGAGTCATGTCAAAATAGCAATGGCAGACAGTGGGGAAGCAGATGCCATACCCATAAGAGAAAGCAAGCAATTACCAAACCGGTCTCCCAACTGTCTATGTTTGGCAGAACATTATTAATAACCTGTACCCTTGTGTGAGTCTTTATCTGACTGTCATATATTGGCCTGCCCAGATGTCAGTCTGTGACGGTATGACAGCTAGGCCCACATGTAGCCTCATAATAACATATAGCAACACAAACTGTCTAAGGACCACAGCAAATGTAGTGGTGCAATGATGGACAACCCACTAAATACGTACACTCAGAGGTGTGAAGTCCACATCCTTGTGTGTGATGTTACAGCATTTACCCAGCTCACATCAGAATTACAAATGCATAACAGCAGCCACTGTGGCCAAAGTCTGTGATTGGACTACAGAAGGACAAAGAGACATGCATAAGTGGAAAGGGAACTACTGGCCAGACAAATGGAGAATGTGCACACCAGAACAGATTGTGCAGTAACAAAGGTTCCCTGCAGTGTATGGAGTCAGTAAACATCACCTCAAATACACAACAAACACACGTGCAAGTGGAGGTCCACAACAAAACAAAAAATCCAAACAAAGGACAACTCAAAGGCAAAAACACATGAGAACTCTACAACCCTACACACCACAGACCACGTGGACTCCACACACCAGGGTCTTGCAAACAATAAGGCCTTACCCCAAACCCCAAACACCTACTCTACACAGATAGGTTAACAGCATTCTTGCTCTACACCATTCCATACAGACTCTGCTGAGGTGACCCCTGTCTGGCATACAAAGCAATCCAGACCCAGCCGTGATGGGACTGTTGCCCATCTGGAAGTCAAGGCCCACTCCATCATTCTGTAGGAGCAGCATCAACCTGGGCTGTGATATCAGTACGCCAAGTGCCTCAATACCACTAGTGATCTGACAGGCATTTGTGTGAGTTCTTTGAGGACTTCTCCCTCCCCCCACTTTACTTATAGCTTTAACCAGATGCCTAATCTCCATTTAGAGAACAGACACCACAACATTTGAAACTACATTTGTCACCGCTGTAAAGGTGGCTCAGGGGAGGTGATGTCAGTGGAAGAGTCTCTTGCTGGGAAATTTACTGTGGCTTACTAGCAAGTCATTGCAGTTGTATGTCAAAGAATGACAATTATTTGAGTTGCAGACTTCATACCATTCTGAATATCTAGGTTAAGCAAACCTGTACTATCAACCGTTTAAGTTTATAAGAAGAATATTTAAAATAATACCTAATTATATTTGGTAAGCTGCTAGTAAGCTTTTAGGTTTGCTGCATTTTGACCATTTGTTCGACATTATGTTGGTTAGTGTACCTCACTTGGAGATTGAAGGTTAAGTGTTAGGCAGATGATTTTACAATTTAAGTTAGCTTGACTTATACAGTGCGCCAAGTGATGTGGTATGGAATCGCAAGGTTACCCTGGTTGTGGATATGGATAGGTCCCTTCAGGTGTGGGGTTTAGTTGTAACATACTCAATTAGTAGTTTAATTTGTAGTGGGCGTTTTATAGGTTCATTGGAAGCATAGCTTCAGTTATGGCTGATTTGCCATAAATGTATATGGCAGTGGTACACTCCTTCCAGGTTTGGCAGGACAGGTTGTTTTTGAAGATGTCTTGAAATGTGCGTTATGCATTTTAGATTATTTATATGTTTTTTCTTTCTTGCAGATGGGTATTTTGGAATGCTGCTGCTATAATCTGGAATTGGTGGGTATAAGGTGGAGCCTTCTCTTTACATCTTAGAGGATTTACTTTTGTCCTTTTCTTTGTAGATGGTGGTGTGATGAGTACCAGTTGTGGCGCTACACAGTGAGTTTGTAGATGATGGAAGCAGTGGCGAGCGAGGAGGTTACACATGGGGAACACAAGTGGGCAGCAGTTACTGATTGAAGTAAGTGGATTTCAAAGTTGTTGAGTTTTGGTAGATGATTTACACTGCTAGCCAGATAAGGACAAGCATTTGAGTTTGTGATCTCAGGGTTAACTGGTTGTACAATCTGTTCTATTAACCATTTCAGTATGTTAGATCAATGTTTGAAAGGTGCCTACAGTGGGCTTTATGAGGTTGCATATAATGCATTTTATTTAGTGCTCATTAATGCACGTCACTGTGGATGGGGTTCAGGTAGGGGGAGTGGAGTCACAACACCCTTAATATCATAGGACGTTATTAGGCTAATGGCTCTGGGGTGATTACAAACTAGACAAGTTTGGCTCTTATTTCTGTGGGTAGCACTTATCACACTTATCCAAGGGGATCCGAGTCATAAAAATAAAGGGAAAAAAAGAGGGGACTGGTCCCATATTTTGGTGAAGAGTTTGGAAAACACTTGATGGGGGTGGCAGGGGTCCTTGTCAGTGCCTCCCTGTTAAGTTATTATTGGTATGTGTGCAAGTATAATTTATTGTTTTTTCTTTTTCTTGCAGATTGCTGAAGTGCCATAGGCATCATGTGGTGGCTTGAAAAGGGGATCTGAAAGGTGATTCCTTTGATAGAATGGATGTTCTTGCCACTGGAATGGGGCACAATAAAGGTCTGAGTAATCACCTTATTAAGGCATGTTAGAGCCCTGTGTTCAATTAGTGGGAGCTGATTATTCTGTTGGTATAGGGGGCAAGTAAGGAAGAAGTAGGTAGGGGGCCCAGGGGAAAAACTGTTGGAGTGGTTTATGGGGGAGTCTGGGGATAGAAGCACTGGAACTTATTAGGCTAAAGCTTTATGGCTCTTGCAAGCCAACGAAGTTTATTCCTTGCATCTATGTGCATTGCTTACATGGGAGCTAGAAGGTTTAAGGGAAGATTGGTTGCAGGATATGGCAGTCCTAGGTCAGGTTTCGATTCCTTACTACAGGTAGAGGTAACATAAGGGAAGTGAACCTTCGAGGGAACGGCCAGGGACAAGCAGTGGTTAAGGATGGTTAGTAGTTTCAGTGTTCTTGTTGGGACGGTTGCTAGGAAGTTCTGAGTGGGGTGGCCTGTGTTCTAGTCCAGATTGTCATTTGGTAATAAGTGAATTGGGGGTGTTTATGGCTGGGCACGTAGAGCACTTCATTGCTGCAAATAGGCAAGTTTTCAGGAACTAGGTCAAGGGGTGCTGGTTTTCTGCCATTTAGGGTTAGGGCATTAAGGTTTTGGAGTTGGATTATTCCCTACAGTAATCAGGTTAATGCACAGCCAGAACTGGGTAGTTTGGTGGGCTAAGGTGATATGCTACAGTTGACAGGGTCGTAGCTATAGGTTGTCATTCTGTTCAGGTTGGGCCATGATTAGTTGCTGGAAAGAAGTGGTTTAAAGGAATGTATTCTCTTGGATTGGATGTCCCGGTGGTAGAGTGGAGTCATGGGTAATTCTATTTTATTTATTTCATTAGGGCATGTTTCAGGGATGGTATGCAGGACCCTAAGGGCTTTACAGATGATGGGTACACCAAATGATGTTTGGCTTAACCCTTCCCATTAGGGGAGGTAGTTGGTTGAACAATTTTGGGGCAGAAGGGAGGGGGAACAGCCTGGTCAGGCTGGTTGGTGGCGAAGAGGGACAAGGTTGTCCTCTTCTGTTCCCCCTGTGGTGTACAGTTGTTCATTTCAAGGAGTTGGGGAAAGGAAAATGAGCACCTGGCGGAAGCTTGCTGAATAGGTGAGTAAGCTGAGGTAAGGATGCTGCTTATTTGGTGGAAGGTAATTCAATGAATGGTGTATGAAGTGAGATGGGACGCTGGTTCATAAGTAAAGTAAATGAGTAGAGGTATGGACCCTGCTTATGGGGGCATGGTGAGTAGGTACGCTGCCCTGTTTAGCATTACAAGGATGGCACTTTAAAGTAAAGTAAGCGAGCAGGTATGGATGCTGCTTACTGGGGCAGGGTGAGTAGGTACGCTGCCCTGTTTAGCATTACAAGGATGTTTATGCTGGGTTTAGAATCAATGATATTATGTTCAGTTGTAAATAATAAAGTTGGTGAACAAAGCTGTGTTATGGATGTTTTAATAAAGGTCATCAAATGTCATTCTGTGTGATGTGTTTATTGAAGGGGACCAGGAAAATTACACATACAGATATGTTAAGGGCTTCAAAAATGCCCAAATGCTCATATCTATCTATCTATCTGTCTGTGTGTGTGTGTGTGTGTGTGTGTGTGTGTGTGTGTGTGTGTGTGTGTGTGTGTGTGTGTGTGTGTGTGTGTGTGTGTGTGTGTGTGCACTGTATGTGTGAGTGTGTGAATGATTCAAGTGCTGGAACATTCAAAGATAGACAAAAGTAAAAATGGAAACATCCAAAATTGCTGGTCTTTTCATGTGTGAGATCATAATACAGTAGAGATTAGGAATTTGCCTTTTCTACACAAGTAGTGTGGTGTGCTTTTCAATTGTTTTCTGTTTAAATTGTTCAGTTTTGAATGGTTTTATTTGAGCATTTTATACTTGGTTTTATGTTTTTGTATTTCAAGGAATCAGTGAGGACTCATATAGTACACTATGATATATTTAATATCATTTTAGTGAAGCCTGCTAGTGTTATGCAAAGGGCAGCTTGTGTCCTTTTTGCACTTGTAACAAGATTTTGACTAAAAAAAGAGCTTGATTGACCCAACTGACTTATATATCGGTAAATATAGAAATAATAATATAAAATATATATAAAAGTAAATAAAATTAAACAATGAGAACTGCTACAGAATGCAGGCTGATGAGTACTTCCAGTAAAAAAAAAATTAGTCCTGGAGGTAAAATAATGCATTTTTCATTGACAGGACAGATGCATTTGAGGATGCTTTGCATATTTGCATTCACTGTTATTGTCTGTAAATGAATTAAATATTTTCTCATACTAATTGCAGTGCTACCAGTTAACAAATGCTTTAAGTATTGACAAAGCATGCTTAAAAATATGAAGTAAGTTTGCTCCCAGGCAGATATTTTTGTCTATGAACACCTGCCTGGTGAGCCAGGAACTTATGTTTGTAGCTGTGTGTGTGTGTGTGGGGGGTAGAGGCAAGGATGTAGGAGTTAGGTGTTAGGTAGGGTTTGGTTTGGGAGCAGGATATGAGGTAGTTATGGAAGGAGTATTGTACAAATATTTAAAGGGGGACGCACAGGTTTAGTAAGTCCTCTTGCTGCAGGTTTGGGTAAGGGATCCACTACTTTAATTGCATGATGCAGAGTCCAGGGGAGTGAAAGATAGTGTAGGCAGTGAATAGGTAATGTAAGTGCACACACACAACACACGCACACACACACACACACACACACACACACACACACACACACACACACACACACATGTATATATATATATATATATATATATATATATATATATATATATGTATATATGGGTCTACCTGAAAACACCGACACACCAAAACACCAACAATGAAATAACCAAGACGAAATAACCGACAAACAAAAGAAAGTTCAAAAACACGAAACTTCACATGCCCGACAAATCAAAATCCCGACAACAAAACAAATACCTTTCCCGAAAAACACACACACACAACACAAGCACACCAAAAACCTTACAAACCTACACTAAACCTTACATACACAACTATCTATGCATTAACCTTAACCCAAACCCTAACCCTAAGGTTTGTCTCTATCGCACACTTACCTTACCCGCACCCTAACCCTAACTCACTTAATCCACCCCTAACCCTCAACTCTGTCACTATCGCACACTTACCTTACCCGCATCCTAACCCTAACTCACTTAATCTGCCCCTAACCCTGAAGTCTGTCACTATCGCACACTTACCTTACCCGCACCCTAACCCTAACTAACTTAACCTGCCCCTAAACCTAAAGTCCATCACTATCACACACACTTACCTGACCTGCACCCTACCCTAATGTCCATCACTATCTTACACTTACCTTACCCACACCCTGACTCTAACGTCCATCCCTATCGCACACTTACCTTAACATGTCGGTGTTCTCAGCATCGGGAATCTCAACTGTCGGTCTTCTCCATTGTCGATCTTCCGGTGTCAGTGTTCTCATCATCGGTGTTCTGCACTTTCTTCCTTTTCAGGTAGACCCATATATATATATATATATATATATATATATATATATATATATATATACAAAAGTAAGCAGGCAGTATGAGCACATGTGGCATAGGCTTCACTAAATCAGCGGTAAGGGGGTTAATATGATTAACTCTGATAAACAAAGCATGCAGAGGGATTAATTTGTAATTGGTAGAAGTTTTTTGCTATTCTGAGAGCACAGGCCTAGTAAGGAAGGCCTTGGATGCCAAGTAGTACATGGGTACAAAGTGTGGCATGCAACGCACATCAGCAGCAAAAGGACAATGTGAGGTCAGGGGCATAGTATGCCTGGTAGTAGTAGTAGCTGGTGACTTCAAATCAAAGCAGGGCTGCAGGGGACACGTGAATGGGGTGGGCTTAACTTCATGGGACGGGGCTATGATAAAGTGGGATTAACAGTGATCATGCTTACCATTTTACATACAATAATTGCTCAATCACTATTGCACATGTTGAATAGTTTACCAAATACTAGACTACATCACATTTCAGAGCTAATGAGGTGCTTATGTTACGCTATAACTGCACAAAATCTAATAATCTCTAAATAGTAAAAAAAGTGGTTGGTTTTGACTGCATGAAACTGATGTAGTAATACATTGTACTGTATTAGGCAATCTGCATTTTGTACAATGCCAAGTGAAAAGTAAGGAGATTTGGAAATCCCACTTTACTATCTTAATTTATTATTCACAATTTAAGGTCACTCTAATTTCTAATGTACCAGTGGTTCTGAGAGACAATGACACAGGCTTGCATGACAGTTGGCTTTACCAAAATACACATTAATCTTGCAAAGCCATAATTACAACAGTAAAGAACAGGGCCAGTCAACTCATTTCATTCACAAACAGCACCCTCATTACTGAACAAAAGTGTCTGTCTTGACCCTGCCAGGATTAAATTAACATACTTGGACTGATTTCATTTAGTTGACAAATGTCAGAACTTATGTGTGCTAGTTCGCCATACACAAATACACATTTCATTTTATTTATTTTACTTTTGTTTACCCAGGTTTGTCCGACTGTCTTTAGATGAAAAAAAAAACCTTTCAGTTCATGTCCAGGAACTAAAGCTCTAACGTATTGCAAACATTTTTAAACAGATATTCAGTACATACATGAACAGATATGAAATAACGGGTCTACTTTGATTCACTGAAAACTCATTTCACTGAATTTCAAAACACTCACACCAAATCACTGAAAGTTTAAATCACTGAAATCTCATTTCACTGAATCACATTTCACTGTATGTAAGTACTGTTGGGCAAATAAAACATATATGCCCTTTTCACCACTGTAGTGCGGTCCTGGAGTTAGTATATAAAGTTAGGGTTTGTGTGTGTGGCACAGCCCCCCACATTGTGGGGGTGGGGGGAGTAGCCCCCCCCACCTACTTTCGGTTTTATGCTGTCAGCTTTCAGTGAAGTGTGTGTGTGTGTGTGTGTGTGTGTGTGTGTGTGTGTCTTTTGGCTTTTCCCAGTTAGGGGTCGCCACAGTGGAACTCTGGTCCGCTAATGATTAGCAGTAGAGTTTTACGTGCTGGCTTGCCGGGCCTAATGCACAACCTTCAACGAAGGAACACCCATTCATATATGTCGTCACACAGTAGATGCTCTAACTGAGAATCGAACGGGCAACGTCTAAGTGTGAGGTGGCAAGAGGTTTATAAATATAAAACCTAAGTAGGTGGGGGGGGTTATGCTTCTCACACCACCGAACTATGTATACTAATTCCAGGATTGCACTTCAGTGGGGAAAATAGCAAATACATTTTATTTGCCCAACAATACTTACATTCAGTGAAATGTGATTCAGTGAAATGAGTTTTCAGTGATTTGAGTTTTCAGCGATTTTTTGATGGTGAATTGAAATTCAGTGAAATGAGTTTTCAGTGAATCAAAGAAGACCCAAAATAACATACATTAAGAATGATTCATACATTTGATAATTAGATTAAATTCCTATGAAAGTACAGATTGCTATTACAATCTTGTAAAGCCCGCAATCACAACAGTAAACAGCAGGGCCAGTTGCTTCATTTACACATAGCCCCAATCCCTGTTGCCCACCCCACCCACAGTATTTGATATGATCTGATTGCCTACCTAGAATACCTGCTTTGAGCCTACAAGGTCTAAAATAATGAAAAGAGAAGACAATGGTCAAATTACTTATTTCATTTGCATCACATAGTCAAGAGCTTGCAGGTAATTTTACCTCACTTCACTCATATGGGCTTTAGTCATGTGAGGCTAGAATTTCAGCATCAAAACATCCACATACCATCCTAATCTATCTTGATTTACCCTGGAAAAAAGATTAGGTTAAAAAAAAATTCATCCAAAAGTAACCCCCAAAACACACTGCTTACACAGTAGCTGTTTGATCCGCCAGGATATTTTATTAGAAAAAAAGACATTCACAGTCAAGAGAGCCTCCAAGTACACTGCCTCCTTAATATCTGGTTACCCCTCCGAGGATATTATATTAAAACAATCCATCAACAGCCCCTAAAACACACTGCCTCCTTAATATCTGGTTGACTGTGCCATGATATTGTATTACAAAATCCATCAGCAGCCCCAAAAAACATTGTCTCATTAGTATCTGATTTACCCTGCCAGGTTATCATATTAAAAATATCATCAACAGCCCCCAAAACACACTGACTCTTTAGTATCTGGTTAACCCTGCTAGGATATTATATTAAAAATATATCCACAGTCTCCAAATCACACTGCCTCCTTAGTATCTGGTTCACCCTGCCAGCATATTGTATTAAAAAAGTACCCATCAACAGCCCCTCAAACACACTGCCAAACTACTAGTATCTGGTTTACCCTGTCAAAAAAGTCCATAAGTTTCAGCTGACTGATTGATAATAATTATTACCAAGTCAGTCAGTTCACAATTAAGTGCAAAAATTGTTTCACTCACCTTATCTAAAATATAAATCTCCCTCTCAGTTCGATGACTACACAGTATACTAAAGCATGGGAAGGGAGCTTCAATAGTTTCCCTTCTTTGTACACTTACATTAGGACCCACATCATATACACAGATTAGATGACAATCTGCTGACCCTAACAGTCCATTTTACAACAATATTCCTGCAGTTAAAACAGCAATGATGTCTGGGCATCTTCTTTGATGTCCACCTACTTTTTAATCTGAACTGTTTTCAAAACAGTCCAGCCTGGCCACAAGTCAGAAGTTTTTGTCTTTTTTTTTTTATTTTAATTCAAGCACGTATGCACACAGCTCTAATTTCTGCAACTGGTTGACACTTGCATGTTTGCTCTAGTGATGTGCTGTTAGTGCTGTGTAAGTAAAATCTTTTTCTATTTTTTACTTTTTCTTTTTTTTTACTCTCCAAAGTGGGAGAGGCCGCAGCCCAGCAGTCCAGTACCATGAGCTTCCCCTGCCTGGTAGAAAAACAGACAAAATATAAGAGGGTCAAGAGTAGAATGAGATAGCAAGCTGTGACCAAGTAGGTAGTCACCTTTTGGGGGACATGGAGGAAGTAATTAGGCTGGAAGACCGATTAAGGGATTAGCCACTGAGCAACAGACACTGCAGAGCTACAATGCAGGCATGCAGGGCACCTCTGTAGCTGCAGTAAAGATGGAGATTAATTAAAAAAAAAAAGAAAATGAAAAAAAGGATGAAGAATATCGCAGTATATGTTACAGTTGGTCTGGGTAAGGCTAGCTTCCGATCACTATAACTCTTCATCATCAGCCTGGTTTCTAAGCAACCCTAAGCATGTTGGATCAGGTTCAAGGCTTCATTAGTCTTTGTGATGTTTGCCACTGGCAGTAGGGTGTCCGGTTATTTGAAAGAATGATTGTGCAGTTAGAGTGAGACAGATTTTAACATTATTTCAATTTTATTATGAAAACATTATTTTGAGCACAAAAAGGGAAATTGGCTAGGCTTAAAATAGCCTGTGAGGGCAGCAAGCCTGGTACTTACCTATGAACTTGTGAACCTGTTAGAGGTCACTTTTTCTTCAAAATGCAGTAACGTCTGAGTGAGAAAAAAAGTAAAGAAGTTGGTTTTGTGATGGGATTTCTTTGAGGTTTTAGACTTGGATGGGTCACAGCGGACAGCAGAGATAGTATCCCCTAGTTCAAAGGACTTGGCAATGGCTTTATTCTCCCTGATTAAGATGCAGCACGGCAGGTTTGGTGGGAGGACATGGGATAACTGGGTCCTGGGATTTATATGATTTATGGAGGTGATTGTGGGAAAGCAGCTGGATCAGGAGTTGATATTGTTAGTATATTTTCTGACTATAAAAGAGGCAGAGTGGTTCAAGGGATACAATGACTGGCCCAGGTATGACTAAAGATTTTGCTAAGTCCCTCAGGTGGGACAGTAGGCATGTGGCTACCTGGTTGGCTACAGTGGTAGATAAGGTAAAAGGTCACCAAATGGGGTGCAGGAAGGAGATGTTGACAGCACAAGGGTGTGGAGGGCTTTAAATAGGGGAAAGTATGTTTAGTCAGTTTGTAGATTCACTTATACTTGTTCATATTGTGGAGAGGTACATAGTGAGTTATGATGCTGGTACAAAGAAGGTAGGCAATTAAGAAGGAGCATGCTGCTGGCACTGGAAGTATTGAAGGGGGTATCAGAATGGGAGGCATGAGAATCCAAAGGTTTACAAGACCACCCAGAGTGACTTAGCTGTTTTGGGGGAGCCTGAAGACCAGTCAACATACTCACCATTATGGTTGAGGTACTTAAGACTTGCCTGCAAAGTTACCCAGATCAAGGAGTAGCCAGCGAGTTGATAGAGGGCCACATGAAGAGAGGGTTTCATTGAGATGGGGTTAAGGAGAGTGAGTAGGCCATGTCAGAATTTGTTTTGTGTAAAATGGAGGGAGTCCATAGAGTGCAGTTTTCTGAAAAATGGAATACACGGGGGAGGGTGATGGGTTCTTTTTTTGGTACCACAGTATGAGCCCTATAGGATATACCTGCTGACTTTACTGTCTAAAAACAAGCTGGGTAAATTAAACTTGCCTCATCACCTGCCATTAGAGAATTAAGTTAATGACCATACTGACAAATGAGCAACAATGTTTCAGTGTGCATTTTTGGGTGATGCTGTAGTGCCCATCAGGTCATTGATTAACCTTGGATGGCGATACTGTACATTGACTCTCCTTTTGTAGTTATTATCAATAAGGGAATGATCCCAGATCAGCTTAAGCATGTCTTTGCATGGAGAGCTATGTTTTGACAAAGTGATGCTGATGTGTTGTGCGGTGGCTTTTACTAATATTTGAGAACTTTAGCTCAGAACTGCAGTGGAAATGGCAGAAGGACAACCCAGCTAGGAGGCAGTTCACTAATTGGATGATTTCTCCTCATAGGCAAAGGAAAGGAAGGGGTGTCTGAGGCACTGTGTAGTTTTCTTGGAATGGATAAAAATATTCCTTTGGCTACAGATAAGCAGGAAGAGCTAGCTAAGGTGCTTACATTTTGGGCCTAGAGGAGAAGGATTTGTAAAGACTTCTGCAGAACAAGCTGGTAAAACTGAAAGGTAAGAATGTGGTTTGGTTATGAATAGACAAGGTTTGAGTTTGGGAGGCACTGAAACTCTTGGGCTTATTAACCTTTGCTTGTAGGGCCATAGGACTAGGTGGGGCTTTTTGTAGGCTGGTGACCAATTTATTGAGTGGAATGACTAAAAACGCCATAGAGTGAGGGCTAATAAGATGACTAAGGAAGATTAGCAAGTGTGGAGAATGCATCTCGAAAATTTCAGTGGGGTGATGATGTGGCAGGTTGATTGGGAATCATCTGATGATCTCCAGCTGTATACTGCTGCAGCAGGTGGAATGGGGAAGGGTGTTTATTTTCAAAGGAAGTGGCTACAGCCAGTTTGTCTATTGACTGGCAAGAGGAAATGAGGAAGAATATTACATTTTAGACTTAATGCTGATCTGAACTGTGACTGCTGCATGGAAGGAGAAGATAGAGATTAAGGAAGTTGTATTTCATTCTGACAGCAAAGCAGTGGTTTAGGTTTTGTCTAGTAAGTCATCTGTGTCTGTTACTGTTCAGCTGTCACTGAGAAAACTGGTTTTACAGTAATGTTTGAGTATCAGTTTGTCATTGTCTGCAAAACATTTCCCTGCCAGGATGAATATACTTGTGATAATTTTTCCAGGTGTCAGTTTTACAGGTTTTAGGACATCATGTCAGAGGCAGATGCTCAGATGACCACAATCTCAGAAGAGGTATTGCAAATTTGCAGGCTTTAATAGTTTGGCTTGTGCAATACCCCTGAGCTAGCTCAACTTATAGGGCATAGAGTGCAGTGCGGAAGGTTTTTTCTACCTTGGTTAGTCATTTACTGGAGAGTGACATGTCTTGAGCATTACATTTTCTTGCAAAGTGTTTGGTTCATTGGTGGCAATTTGTTGAGGCATTTATGACAGTTAGCCACCACTTCCAAAGCCACCAAATGTACGCTAACTATCCTAAATGCCTCAACAAACTGCCACCTGTGAACCAAACACTTTACATTTTCTTGAAAAGTGTTTGGTTCACAGGTGGCAGTTTGTTTATGCATTTAGGGCAGTTAGGGTACATTTGGTGGCTTTGGAAGTGGTGGCTAAGTTCTCTGAGAAAATAGATTGCACACGGCACTGGCTTGTTGTCAAAATCCTTAATAGGAATGGTTGAGGGGGCTACCCATATACAAATGGTTGCCAATAGGCACATAGCTTCTCAGATTGTTATTGAAGGGTTTGTTTGTAGTAGCATCATTGGTTGAATAGTATACATTATGGGCAACTTTGCTGGTTTTCTTGTATGCTGGGGCATTTGGAGTGATTGTGCCGATAGGTCATTTGAAGTGGTCTGATGTGTAGGTATTACAGGATGTGATTGGATTTGCATAGGTCACTCTAAGAAGGACTAGACAAGTAAAAGACAGCAGGTGGATTTGTCCCAGTAAAAGAAGGTTTTGTTGTGTTCAGTACACTAGGGTAAGGCATGGTGTAAGCTGCCTGGATTGATTAACATTTGTTGTTTTTTCAACATTTGTCAGGAACTAAAATGTTACTGAATCAGTACAGACAGTGGACAGTCAATTTATTAAGGATGGGAGGTACTTTTTCCATTTATTTAAAATCAGTAGGGTATTAGACTTATTGTATGAAGGCAAGTTTATTGAAATGAACTACTGTGAGACCCAGATATCATTTTCTATGTCTTGATCTTAACTGATGGCAGGTTGTTAGGAAGGGTGTTTGAGTAATGTATAGGTTAAACTTGTTGCAGGTGAGGGATGAGTTGAGTATGAATCATGTTGACCCATATAGTATTTATAGTGCATTTAGGTAGGGATGATTTGGAGGTTATCCCACAGTGGAAGCTTTTGGCATGACTATTGAGAAATCTGGTTTTGTGGAAACAGCAGTTTACTGTTGTGATAGTGTGGCCTCGTATTATGCAGAGACTGGTATGGCGAAGGGAAGTAAAAGTTTTGGCTGATGGAACTTTGAGGCAATTCATAAACCATAGGGTAGTTGGGCAGTAGCTTTAGTAGAGGTGATGGTTTTGGAACATTGGGAATTCAGTGACAAGGATCCAGTTTGGTATCGTTATGAAGGGAAGCATTTTAGTGATGCGGGGTTGGATCTTTCCAATGTACCTATAGCTCTGCTAGTTAATGAGTTTGTTAATAATTTGAAATGAACTGGGTTTTGGCAGGAAAGGTAAAGGAGGAACAAGCTGCTCTTTAAGCAACCTCGTGGGCACTTGAAGAATTTTTCCTCTGAGCTAGAGGCTACCATTCCCTTATTCCCTTTCTTGGGGATGAAAAAAAGAAAGGACAGCACAGTGGTGCAGTGGTTGCATTGTCACCTCATAGCAAGAGGTTCTCCAGTTTAATTCTCAGCTGGAGTGCCTTCTGTGTGCAATCTGTATGTCTTCCTTGCATTCGTGTGAGTTTCATCTGGGTACTCTGGTTTCCTCCCATGATACAAAGACATGCAGCTGAAACATTTTTCCCTGAGCCTCCACTGACAATTGGCATTGGTCCATGTCGGACTTTCCTGGTAAACAAATGTTAAAATGAATAAATAAATGGGAGTGAGGGGTTTTGGTAAGGCTGCTTAAAATGTTTAGTATTAATATAGGAGAGTGGTGCAATGCACCTAGTGGGTGAGTATCGTTGCAGGTGTGCATCTGGTATGTGCCTGCTGAAATAAGGATTGTGTTTCATAATGTTGTGTTATGAACTGCAGTTCTGTTGTTAATTATATGAATTATAATAAAGTTGATTGCTGTGCAATTTTGATGTGTTTTTTATCTGTGGTGTTTAAGCGATTCATAGACAAAATGAATTTAATACTGGAGTACTTAAGCCATTGCAAATCACACAGTATTAAACTACTGGTCTTATTTCTTTATCCCTTTGCAAACACACAAAAGATAATTTTTCATTTTGTCAAGGTTTCCATGGCCTTAGTAGAATCTTAATTGAGACGATTAAGGTGACATTTTTGTAATTTTTGCTGTATATCGTATTTACCCCAATGCCTTCTGTGACATGCTTTCAAAACCTCAGCTTATGCTTACTGTGCTACATTTTCATGAAGTGCTTCAGGCCACATTCATGACAACATCAGTGTTATAGTGCATGTTACATACTCCTGCCTGCCTGACAAAAGGTATCTTGGTGAAGTAAACAAGTGCCAGGATGAGGTGACAAGCTAAAGGTAGCACTAAGACTGAAGTCCATCATACCGTATCATATAAAATGCCCTTCTCAATGGTAAGGTGGTATGATTCTTAAATTAAATCCCTATGTACCTCATTAGTATAACTGATGTGTTTTGTGGATATCTGGTATCTGTTGCCCAGGCTAGGGAGGTTATACAACTTTTATGTATGAGTATTATAACTGCTGCCTAGCAGAGAAAAGAAAAAAGTTGGCATACTGTTCGAATCTCACAGATGAAAAGCAGCATCAGCACTGTTAAGAAAATACAAATTAATTAAATAATTAAACAGTCTTGATAGAGTTTCAAAATGTATTATAACATACGTGTGTGGAAACCAAGCAATTATAGGTGTGTCTCCTCAAATTAATAAAACGCAGATTCATTTATAGAGATTCAGAACAGCTTTAATAACATTTATCAAACAGACCACTGTCATCAACCAGTCAGTGTTAATACAGTTCAATGCTTCCATTCATTAAGACATTATCATGTTTCACTATATTAATTACATGTGTTAACATGGAACCTAGTCCTCATTTTCCTTAAAAATAGAATTATAATTGCTACATGCATAACTGTGTCAGGAGAGAAGAGAAAAATTACTGACCAAGCATAATATCGATACTTTGTTTGATACATCGATGGAATTTGCTCAGTAGGTCATTGTGAACAATGAAGCACATACATTTGTATATTTGCTGTACTTTATACATTCCTGGACATGAGCAGTTATGTTGTTTACTGCTGAAAAGAATCTGCTGACATGGTTAAAAGTTTAGTTATGCGCAGTGACCACATACTCACTTCCTCTTTCTCTGACATGTGCAGGTCTTTCTACACTACGTATCTAAACTTTCTTATTATTTATTTATTTATTTTCCTTTACTATCACCCTTTGATGCTGTGAAAACATCCTTTTAAATATTTTCATTCTTTGCAAATACATTATACCTACTGTGTTAGACCAGTAAAATATCAAAAAACTTAATTAGCTATAATACCGAATGCAACAACCAAAAAAGACACACATTTAGCACAAAAAACTAAATGTAAACATTTTCATCTTTATTCATTTAAGAAAATAAATAAAATGAATACAGAAAAGTAACAAGAGTAATAGAAAACATTTGAATGGAAATAATTTAAAAGGACTGTTGGGTTATTGTAGATATAGTAAAAATAAACGTTTTAATGAAGCAGGCAGAAATCAACTAACAAAAATGCATTATTCTTAGATGCCAGAATTACAGAATCAAAATCTGTAATAAATTTTATTTCACTCTGAAGAGATAAGAAGAATGTTAAATGCAAACGTTTCAATGTCAAATCCAGTTACTTTTCACACTGAGAACATGTTGTACAATTCACTATTGAAACACTTGTTACATTTTACCAAATACAGCTAGCAGTAGACCAAATGTAATTACATTGCTATAAAAAAGTCATAAAACAGTTGATATATTCATTCTCACCTAAATAATTGGTGAGTTATCAGGCAACATTACTTAAATATGTGTATACAGGTTTCACAAGGAACATTTATTTTACGATGATATCTATGGCACCTACTAGCATACCAGCTGACAGCTTTCAAGAAACAGGTGAGGAATTCTTGGTAGGTAACAGCATAACAGCGGGAGCTCCAAGGATTTTGCAGTTTTCAAACAGTAATGTTTTCAGAAACACATTACAGTACACTAATTATGTTTCGGTTACAATTTCTGTCTTCTTCCTAAAGTGGTAGCAATCTATCTGTGTTTATTATATCTATCACCTCTCTCTCTTTCTCTCTCTCTCTCTCTCTCTCTCTCTCTATATATATATATATATATATATATATATATATATCTACATATACATATACCTATGTATATATTACAAACTACAGTGGTTTCAGAACCACTGTGTTTCCTTCTTTTTGTAATTACATATTTTTTTATGTTTTTTGATTAACACAGAGCAAGTGGCAATTAGAAGTTTCTAGTGATAGACACAGATGCATTATATATATATATATATATATATATATAGATAGACATAGACACATGTATGCAGTAGCCATTTTTACCCTTCTGTTTTTAACTAGTGTATGCAGCCCTTACAGTAACATTTTGTGTACCGGCTCTCAAGTTAACAGATTTAAGAGATTCCACGTATCATGCAATCAGTGCTTTTAATGTAGGCAAACTAAGTTCTCCTTATAAAGCATCTGTGACTATTACTGTTATTCATTTTTCATACCAGATTTTTAAACTGGGGAAGGCAGAGTCTGTATGTTAACACCATAGGTTTCTACTCTGCAAAGTGTGTTCTAAGCAATGCAAATTTGTTATGCAGTGGTATCTCTCTGCTCCCGAAAGGTATACAGTCACGTTAGATTTACAGCCATGATATGTCTTGTCAAATAGCCTAAAATAATCCTTTCTGAATCATGAGAAATATTATTAAAGTATTTCTCCATGATAAATATTTCTTATTCTACATCAGTGTCAAGGATCATGTCTCAAAGTGTGCAGCATTTGAGTGTATGAGTCATGTTGTTTAACACTTGTGTGACCTTCAGAGAGAAATTTTCTGTAGTAAGCCATCACATATCCTGTAAACATCCATATGTCATTTCCTTACTGTTGGGCAATTCGGTGCATTGCATTGCATAAATGAATTTGCTTTGGATATCATTCAGCTCCATGGTAATTGACCTTGCTATGATGTTAGCCCAAGCACTAATATGACTTTCGGGAGATCAGTGTGACACAACTCTTAATAGCAGATGCACAGTATACATTGCTGTATGTATAGTTTCTTTTGTGACTCTATGAGGAAAGATAAAGTAACTTAGCAATGCTGATTCCATCATCCTAATCCCAAATTATGCTGAACACCTAAAGTGACAAGAAGTACCTTATGAACCAACTGAGCAATACATCAACAAATTACTGTGATAAAATATTCATTTTAGTTATTTATTAATTTGTTTCTTGTCTATAAGAACAACAGGGGAACTCTGATTATTACCACCCCACTATATGTTTGCATTTCATTGTACTCATTAAAAATTGCATAAATCTGAGTGGGACATCAGAGGTTACCAGACTAAAACTGAATGTCCTTAAGAAGCACAAAATATGGTTATAAAAAGGTTACAGGGATAGCCACTAAAATGTCTAAATTCTAGCCAGGATCCAGAAACAAGCCTACCTGTGAGAGGTAAGGCTGTGGCAAAAAGAGCTTATTAGTGTGATTTGCAAACCAGTGATTCAGAGACACATTAGCCATAATGAGAAAAAAAAAATAACTAATTTGTATATATCTGAATCATTTGGTGATTACTCCAAGTGCTAAAATATTCGTTTCTTCAGCCATTTTAGTAATTATCACTTGCAACCAATGCATTGTGGTAGCACACACACCCTGTCATTCGTCTCTCCACTGACATACACCCATCATCACTCTTACCTGGCTCTAACGTTATAGCATATAACTGACCAGTCACAACTCCTTGTAAATCATGGATGATTACAGTCAGACAATAATGGCAGACATTAGAGTTTCATTTTTCTTACTGTCCTGTAAATGCATTCTAATGCAAGACATGTTGTTCTATTATTGTTTAAGTGAAGTAGAGCAACATTTATGTCTATGGCATTTCTCAAGAGAGTTACACACAGCCGCCATGTCATAGACCATTATAGTCAGGTAATAATACCAAACATCAGAATTTCCTCTTCCTTTGTGTATATATTTAGAATATGTAACATGCAATTTATACTTGCATATATTTGCTAAAAAAAATAAAAACACCTTCTGCAAATATGTTCATTACTTTACTGTAAGCTGTCTGATGATTTCGTACTTCTGTTCTATTACATATATTCCATGTGTTCATTTTCAAATTGTTAATGTCTATTTTCATATTGTAATGTCTGGAGCTTTTCTCCTCGGGTCTCCACTGAAAAGGGTATCAACCCAGTTGGAATAACCCAGTTAACAAATGTCAAATAAATAAAAATATTTTGTGTTGCAAAACTTGAGTTCTATTAAATTTTAAAGTGGATTAGAGTAATATAAAGCTTGTCCCTAGTCTTCAGTGTTACATCCCACATCTCTTTTGCGGCAAAATCTGTTGGTAGGTTATGTCCACAATATTTAAAATATTCCTTTGTGTCCTATGCCCCTCCATGTATTACTTCCACTGTCCATTAATCTGTATGGAGCACACTCATGCACACACTCAGAGTAGCAAATATCATGCAATAGCTGCAGTCAACAGAAGTTATTCTTGTGAGTAAAGGCATATTTTAGAAAATTAATGCCATCTTAATTTATAATGAAGAATAATGACAACTCTCAGAATATTTCAGACACATTTTCTGATATTCATCTCTGAAAGCATCGGATTAACCAATTGTTCTCTAAGCAGCTAAATTCTCTAATATTTCCAAACAATGTCTTCAAAGCAAACTCAATGAATAGAATACAAGTCTATTTAATGAAAAATGCCAAAATATTAAAATGATGTTGTCTAAACTGCAATGGGAATGAAAATGCTCAAAACATAATACACATAATTACCCACAGTACTACTTGTCATGTGCAATGCATCCATAGCCCCCATTCAGTTCAGAAGATCCCAGACAGCCTCTGACTAAGACCTTATCCCTAAGCCTAATGGCAATTACAAACCTAATAGCAACCTTAACCTAAACTTAATCTTAATGCTAAATGGATGCTCTAGCTAAACAGTAACCCTAAACCTAACCTTCTAAACTTAAACACAAGCTACTAACTCAAATCTTAATTACAATTCCTGTTTTAACACTAGACTTACACTTGATGCTCTTAAAATTAATGCTAACCCTAACCTTAACCAAAATTACAATCTCAAACTTTCCCAACTTAAATGCCAGCTCTGACCATTGATCCAAACAAGTATTTTGGCAACAATATTTGAACAAAAGGCATGTCATAAAATATAAATTTTGTGCAGGCAGAATTGTCAAGGTAGTAAATGGTGCCACCTTCTCTGAGCAGAGTGATATAACAAATCAGCTCAGACTTCACCCTCCAGTCACCCCCCACCACCACCCACCTGGAAATTTGCTACTACCATAACCCACACAACTATTAGCAGGAAGCAGGTTATGGCAGTTCTTGCTAAGGCCCAAAACACAACCTCACTGGGGTCTGACAATATCCCGGGCTGTCTCCTGAATTGTCTGAATCCTGAAATATCAGGACCACTTGAGTCACTTTTCAACTACATCCTCAAAACAGGTGAAATATCAAGAGAATGGAGGATGGCAACAGTTATTCCCCTTCACAAGGGCAGATCATCAATCCACCCCAGAAACTTAAAACCTATTAGTCTAACTAGTCTAATATGCAGAGCCATGGAATGAATTATCATGGAAATGATCAATAAAGACATTGGTAACCTACACACATGGGAACCATCAAGTTTGTTTTTGTCAGGGTAAGGTCATGCCTACTTAACCAGACAGGCTTTTTGAGAAGGTAACCAAGGCAATGGCTGAAGGTAAAATGATGCATCTGGCTAAGGCATTTGATGCAATACCCCACTTAGGAATTGTAGACAAGCTCACTAAACTAGACAGAAATTCATTGATAACTCAATGGATTTCCAACTGGCTCACAGATAGGAACCAGAAGTCAGGATTGGTGAGACCACCTCTTCCAAGAGGCAGGTCACCAGAGGAGTACCACAGGACCATGGTTGGCTCAGTCCTGTATGGCATCTACTTTTTGGAGGTCAAGGCTTATTTGAAGGGCCTCTGGCTCACCAAGTTCACAGACAATCACAAATTGGGTGCTACAATAAATTCATCCCTTGGCACCAACATCCTGCAAGGAGATCGAAAACAGATAAATTACTGGTGCAAAAGGCATGGATTAAAACTCAATGCAGATAAGTGCATTATAGTGCCTTTTGGAAAACATCAGCTCAGATGACTTACTCCATCGATAAGACAGCTCTAAGAGCTGACCCAGTAGTTAAAGATTTGGGAACATATGTAGAAAGTAATCTGGCCTTCGATAAGCACGTGGCCAAGGTGGTAAGAAGATATTTCTACATTGCCCAACTTATAACTAAGGGTATGGCATGCAGGTCCAAGAAGCTATAGTACCACTCTACTTGGTCCTTATCAGACCCATCATTAAGTACAATTCTCCCTTCAGCATGTACCTGACTAGGCATATGCAACAGATGGAATGCCCACAGAGGAGAATCCAGGGTATTAATATATTGTCCTATACAGATCACCTTAGAGTCCTGTTTCTTTACTCTGGCTCCTACAGGTCATTGAGAGGTAACTTGAGCTTAGCATATAAGGCATCCTTTGATTCAGCCCTAATGGAGCTTTTGCACATCAACAAAACAAGCAGCACCAGAAACACTATATCCAGGGATTTAAACTTCGCTTGCAATATAAATCGAACATGCTGGCGAGACAGATATGTCTCAAAGGATCCCCATGTTCTGGAATAGGCTCCAACTCATGTGAAGTAGAGTCCATCCCTAACCCTATTCAAATTTAATCTTTACCATTATTTGAGAAATGATGAAGTCATCCCAGAGCTGTCCCCATGTTTCTTATAGACAGAAATCAGCAGTAAACATTCCCTAACTAACATCCCCACATATCTTTTTACCAACCCCTCCAACATACCCCTCCAGTTTAGATACACATGTTACAAGGGGATGCAATTGGATAGGGCTGCACTGCCTATGAACCTGTATGACATCTGTGTAATTTGAGATTGCCCAAAAATGACTCAGTAAAACTGCTTTCATTAAAACTATCTGTGAATAAACAACCTAGTCCAATTATTGTTTCATATCAGAATGCAACATTGTCATCTACACTAGAACCCCCCCCCCTTTTCCCATTTTGTACATGGGATCAGGGTGTCACATCAACAGTAACAAAAAGTCATTGTCAATGTTCACACCACTGTGTAGCAGGATATCTCACACACAAATTTCAAGTACTGCATGAATGTACTGGTTAGTGAGTACTGGGAGCAAGTTACAACAACATATCTCAACTTCTATGGTTTGGGAATAGTGCTATTATTTTTGGCTTCTGATTTTGCCTCTATCATCCTAGATTTCTTCTGATTTTCCACACAAATTTAGACCTTTTCAATGGTATCTGCATTATTAAATAACTGAAGTAAGTCTATACAAAAATGTCCTTGTCACCAGCTATATGTTGTATAGTATCTAAAAGTCTTTCTAGTCCAAGAAAAAATAAAAGTAACTCTTTTGGATCCTCTGCTATGCTTTTTTAAAAGAAAGGTACTTTGATGTTTAATATTCAGATGATGAGAGATCTGGCAGCCACCATATGTTCAAATGCAGGATTCCCACCTTGCTAATGGAAAAAGGAGATGTGGATGCAACTGTCATATGTTGCCACACAGACATCTAGGTGAGGCATCCATCTGTCCAACGTTCAACATGATACATGGTGCATAGACCAATCACATTTGAAGTGATTATAAAACCAACATATGGCACTGATCTGCCCTATGCCAAGTATTTCAAGCAGGCACCATTCTGCATGTCCTACTAATGGGTAACACAAGATAAACCATCAATCTGTGGATTACTGGTACATATGAAGAAATGTACGACAGAGATCCACATTACATATAACAAAGACCACAACAGGAGACCAGACATAACGTGTTTGCATACTTAAATCTGTGATTCCACTGACTTCATAGCTACAAAGAGCACTGCAGTATGCAATTAAATAGCTATGTGCCATCTTTCTTGGGTGATCCATATGATGCTACTTAATTAAGCCTCTTTCACCTGACCATAGTGATAACACAGCCAGAACAAAAGGAAATACATATCAGATACTGAAACTGATATGCAACCCCCCCCCCCATCCACAGACAATTGACAAGCCAGAAAGAACCATGTCAAGGAGATGGCTGCCACATTAAATGAGCAATTACTGGCTAATTTCGATGTATATGGCTATTGTGTGCATGACCATTCTTATTAGTAAGCACTATAAAGCAAAACATGCTATTAATCAGTCTCATTATGTCTGAAGCGTGTAGGCAAGTGCTATCTCAGTAGCACCATTATGCAGTAACTGAACCCAAACCACAATATATACTGTTCACAATTATAACTCTATCATAGTATAATTCATTTATGCAGACACAGTCAACTCAATTAATTTAGACTCCAATCAGTTTGTTTTTGGAAGGATAGGTCCTGTCTCCTCAACCTAGGAAGTTTCTTTGAAAAGGTTACACAGGCTGTAGACAGAGATCACTTAATGTATACTTGTTATCAAGATTTCGCCAAACTTAATTTAAATCTCTATGCTATCCACAAGATTGCAAGTTAAATATACAACAAATTCCAGTGTGTGAAGGTTATTGGTACCCTCTCTGAACATAAAATTTTAACTATTGGGGTACCTCAGGGACCAGTTCTGTGCCCCTTCCTGTTCATCATTAATTTTGCTGACAACCAGTTCAATGCCCAGAAGTCTGATTGACCATGTTTGTTTACAAAGCAAGCTATGAGCTGTTATCCTTTCATCAATGATATTAAACAGCTCCGGCGAAAGCTGAATATGCAGTTACCTTGTGTACAGAAAATGGTATCAAGTTAAGTACAAAAAAGTTCAGAGCAGTAGGAATAGCATTCAGTTAAAAAGCTTTTCCCACCTCATATATTATAAATGATACTCTCCTCATCCTTACACAGACATGGTCTCACTTACAAAGTTTTTACTGGCACTCAGATCTATAATCTATAACCTAAGAAGCCATGGCAGAGGTGGTGCTTCCCTAAAAGCACATTCCCTCAGGCTGCACTCTTTTAGCCACTGCTTTTCTATACTGGCCCCAAAACTTTGTCAGTCTCTTTCTCATGACTGTGTAGTACTTTTACCTCCCACATACCTGATCCACCTGATTAACTCACTCATCCTAAATGGTGATTCAACTTATGTATTGATTACTGCTCTAAACTCACTATGCATAATCTAGTCCCCTCTTTCATCTTACTGGTCTCTTTTCAAACCTAACAGCTTCTACCACCCATATCTCCACCACTTCTAGTCCTACTTTAACTCTATCATCCATTTTGTATTCCACAATTCCACTTTTAAGTGACTTACATATTTTTGTTTGCAATACTTTATATATATATATATATATATATATATATATATATATATATATATATATATATATATATATATATATATATATTGTTTGTCAGATTTCCTATGCTTACTCATAAAAGTAAATCACTTAGTTGTATACTGTATATTGTTTTATTACATATGTTATAACCCAGGCTGAGCCTGAAATTGGTAATTGCTTGTTTAGTGTTTTACCCATGTAAACAAATTTAAATAAATACATGTAAACAAGACTTAGGTATTTATGTGGACAAATCTGTCTGATTTGCTCATCATGTTTCCAGCATAGTCAGGAAATCTTTTCATATAGCTCATTGATTTCCAAGAGAATATCTTCACCATCCGAAGAAGTTATTCTGCCACTGGACTCTTCCTTTACCAGACTCATCATCGACTGCAAGGCCCTGTTATTATGTGTAAACTGAAGCATTGAAGCATATCACTCAACTAGAAAGGCCCCAAGATTACCTTTTTTCAAGAAAATTAAAGGCTTTAAATCCTTCAGCTACTCCAGCAGATTGGTAAAACTCTCCTCATACTCCGCAGTCTATAGACTGTGATGAGGTAACCCATGTCTCACTTTTTGAGACACGAATGGCCCATTTGGCATCCTGTTTCTTGGCAACATCAGTGGACCTGTAAATGCCATCGCTATGGATCTAAATCTACATCAAAAAAGCAGGACTCACTAGAGAGATAGATTCCTAAATGAAAGTATTCCAAAATTATGGAATTATTTATCACTACAAGTCAAAGTAGTACTTTGACTACCTTTAAAGCTAGTCTTGAGGATCAGATGAGTACAAATTTACACCAGGATTAGCATGTACAGACCTGCCTGACTTGGAAGGAGAGCGCTATTAAATGCTTCAGAAGGGAAGCATGAATCTTTAAGTATGTCTTCTTAAAGCTTTATATGGTTAGGTATCATAAGGTTCTTGTAATCACTTGCCCAGTGTTGCTCCTATGCTCCTATATTCCTATATTGATATGGCACAGCTTGCATACTACATGACAAACTTAGCCAAATAAGTTATGTATATTTCTACATCTCCTCCATGGGATTGATGCTGGCATGTTGAGCACTATCCAGGAGATACACTGTTGTGTCTACTATATCCTGATTGAATTGTAACCCAAACATAATGGCCATGGGATATTAGAGACAGTGCAGCCATATTGGAGGAATGTCTACAGGCACAAGGTGATGTTGACTATGATGAAGGCGAATAAGTCTTATTAGCTATTAACCTGAGAGTTGCATATGAGCACTATAGCATCTCTTGCAATGAACATGTGCATACAGCATGCTATAATATGCCAGATTATAGTGTTTATGCTAGTTTGTAAAAGTGTGTCCTCATGGTACATGTTCAAGTTAGTACAATATAACATTACAGCTATGTCAGAAATGCTTTATGGATTCATGGTATGCTGTCTCGTGCCCTTATAGTATTCACATACCTTCTGCTCCATATGACTTATATTGAACCCTATGTATGCCTCTGATGATGCTGTCCAGCCTTATGAATCAATACTTTGTTATAGTATCCCTAAATGTTGGCCACAGTGGGTGGGACAACTTCTGCTGTCAAATAAAAGAATGCATGTATCTGCAGCATGGGGAAAAGCATAGTCTATGTAAATAATCTCTTGCAGCTGCAGGATGTTGCATACCAGCAGGAGATAATGCCAAGAAAATCTACACATTCTGTCTCTTCTTGAGCTGTACTCCTTGCTGTGTGTATGTCTACAACAAAGCACAAACGTTCAGCTGTGATAATATCTGCAATGCAGGACTCGGTATATTGTATAATGGTAGTGAGATCAGCAATGTAGTCTGTACTATTTGGGTGGCCCTAGATGTACCTGTCATGGGCATGAGGGCATATGAGTGCCAAGTGCATCAACCACTCACATAGTATACCATAAACCTCAACTTATTGTTTCACAGAGCTTCACCGTACACAAAGTAAACAACATACGTTACAGTATGTTAAAGTGCACAGGAGATGGTACACTGTGTTTAGCATTCAAAAATAAATAACAGGTACTTTTATGTAGGTGCAAATCATAGTACAGTGTGCTATTTATATAACCTTCAAATGCCAGGAATGTCCCTTTAAGTCAAAATACATTTCCAAGGAGATTTGTTGATAAAAGCTCACTACAGAGTCATTTAAATGATATGGCAAGATTAGAATGTTTGTATGCAAATAGTATTAGAAAATGTAGGCAGCTATAAAGTATAATACTTATTATAATATCAGTAGCAACTTAAGCCAGATTGATGGAGAACATAAATATGATGCAGCCCATGGTGAAGTATGTTAAAGTTCTATACTGGCATA